>NC_057807.1:253132278-253141078 GCF_018294505.1 Triticum aestivum
GGATCTTCCCAACACGAGGTGCTTGCCAAATGATAAAATGAAAAAGGGAAAGGTGAAGATCACCTTGACTCTTGCATAAAGTAAAAGACATAAAGTAAAAGATAGACCCTTCGCAGAGGGAAGCAGAGGTTGTCATGCACTTTTATGGTTGGATGCACAAAATCTTAATGCGAAATAACGTCACTTTATATTGCCACTTGTATATGGACCTTTATTATGCAGTCCGTCGCTTTTATTGCTTCCATAACAAGATCGTATAAAGCTCATTTTCTTCACACTAATAACTCATACATATTTAGAGAGCAATTTTTATTGCTTGCACCGATGACAACTTACTTAAAGGATCTTACTCAATCCATAGGTAGGTATAGTGGACTCTCATGGCAAAACTGGGTTTAAGGATATTTGGAAGCACAAGTAGTATCTCTACTTGGTGCAAGGAATTTGGCTAGCATGAGGGAGAAAGGCAAGCTCAACATGTTTGAATGATCCATGACAATATACTTTAACTGAGATGTGAGAAAACATAACCCGTTATGTTGTCTTCCTTGTCCAACATCAACTATTTAGCATGTCATACTTAATGAGTGATCACAATTATAAAAGATGTCTAGGATAGTATATTTATATGTGGAATCTCTCTTCCTTCAATATTCTTTCATGAATTGTTCAAATGACCAATACAATGCTTGCTAAACTTCCATAAATTTACAGCCTCTACTTCTTAGATGTGAAGTCATTACTCCCCATGAGATAAGCAATTGAGACATATATAATTTCAGATTTATGACATTCAACTTATTCAACAATTTACTCACAGGATATAAGTGAAGCACACGAGTAAATGACAAACTACTCCAAAAAGATATAAGTGAAGATCAATGAGTAGCTAAATAATTATGTAGCTATATGAAGATTCTCTCTCATTAAAGAATTTCAGATCTTAAGTACTTTATTCAAGAAGCAAGCAAAACAAAATAAAATTACATTGCAAGGATAGCACAACTCATGTGAAGAAGCAAAAACTTAGGCTCAACAGATACTAACCGATAGTTGTTGAAGAAGAAAGGTGGGATGCCTACCGGGGCATCCCCAAACTTAGATGCTTGAGACTTCTTGAAATATTATCTTGGGGTGCCTTGGGCATCCCCAAGCTTGAGCTGTTGTGTCTCCTTAATTCCTCTCATACCATGGTTTCTCTTTTTATCAAAAGTTTCGTCCACACCAAACTCAACAAGAACTCGTGAGATAGGTTAGTATAAACCAATGAAAAACCTTATCATTTTCTACTGTAAAAAATCACTAAAATTATTATTCAACATTTCATAACAAATGCCTCTGCATATTTAACACTCCTATCCTCAAATAGAATCATTAAACAAGCAAACATATGCAAACAATGCAACCATAACAGCAATCTGCCAAAACAGTATAGTCTATAAAGAATGCAAGATTCATCATACTTCCCTAACTCCAAACATTATGAGAAAAAAACTACGCTGTAGAAGATTTATCAGAGCTCATTAAGCAAAAAGTTTCAACATTATACCATTCTCTGACTTTTCTAGGGTATTTTTGCAACAGCGGTAAACTTTCTGTTTTCAAACAGCAACATGCATACTAGCAAAATATGCATGGTAAAGGCTATCCTTGACATTTTTATTGAAAATATAGATGCAAAACATTATTCTAAATAACAAAAAGCAAATACTAACAAAATAAAATGACGCTCCAAGCAAAACACATATCATGTGGTGAATAAAAATATAGCTCCAAGTAAAGTTACCGATGAACGAGGACGAAAGAGGGGATGCCATCCGGGGCATCCCCAAGCTTAGGCTCTTGGTTGTCCTTGAATATTGCCTTGGGGTGCCTTGGGCATCCCCAAGATTAGGCTCTTTCCACTCTTTATTCCATAGTCCATCGAATCTTTACCCAAAACTTGAAAACTTCACAACACAAAACTCAACAGAAAACTCGTAAGCTCCGTTAGTATAAGAAAATAAAACCACCACTTAGGTACTGTAATGAACTCATTCTAAATTCATATTGGTGTAATATCGACTGTATTCCAACTAATCTATGGTTCATACCCTCCGATACTACTCATAGATTCATCAAAATAAGCAAACAACACATAGAAAATAGAATCTGTCAAAAAAAGAACAGTCTGTAGTAATCTGTACCAAACGTATACTTCTGGAACTACAAAAATTCTACCAAATTAGGAAGTCCTAATAAATGTGTGTACCAATCCAGAGCAAAAGGAATCAAATCATAAGCACATTTATGTTAATTAACAAAACTAATTTACTTGGTGCAAAAGTTTCTGATTCTCAGCAGGATCAACACAACTAGCACCGTAAGCTATCCTAAAGGTCTTACTTGGCACTTTATTGAAAAAAAGCTATAAAACATGATTACTACAGGAGCATAATCATGTGAACACACAAAAACAGTAAGGGTAAATATTGGGTTGTCTCCCAACAAGCACTTTTATTTAATGCCTTTGTAGCTAGGCATGATGATGACAATGATGCTCACCTAAAAGATAAGAATTGAAAAATAATGGGAGCATCATGAAGCAAATGACTAGCACATTTAAGTCTAACCCACTTCCTATGCATAGGGATTTTGTGAGCAAACAACTTATGGGAACAATAATCAACTAGCATAGGAAGGTAAAACAAGCATAAGTTCAAAACTTGAAGCACATAGAGAGGAAACTTGACATTATTGCAATTCCTACAAGCATATGTTCCACCCTCATAATAATTTTCAGTAGCATCATGAATCAATTCAACAATATAACCAGCACCTAAAGCATTCTTTTCATGATCTACAAGCATACAAATTTTACTACTCTCCACATAAGCAAAAATTATTCTCATTCAGAATAGTGGGAGTATCATAAGAGACTTGAATACTATAAATTGTTTCCACATTAAAAGAGTAATGTTTAGAAAAATGGTAATCATAATCATTACAAGTTCTATAAATATAATCATCACTTCTTTTTATAGCATAAGTTTCATCACAATAATCATCATAAGTAGCAACTTCGTTCTCATCATAATCAATTGAAACCTCTTCCAAGATAGTGGAATCATCACTAAATGAAGTTGACACTCTTCCAAATCCACTTTCATAAATATTATAAGATTCAACATCCTCGAAAATAGTGGGATCACTACATCCTAAAGTTGACACTCTTCCAAACCCACTTTCATCAATATAATCATCATAGGTAAGACGCATGCTATCATCATAACAAATTTGCTCATCAAAACTTGGGGGACAAAAAATATCATATTCATCAAACATATTTTCCCCAAGATTGTAGCTTTGCATATCATTAGCATCATGGATATTCAAGGAATTCATACTAACAACATTGCAATGATGCTCATCATACAAAGATTTACTACCAAACATTTTATAGACTTCTTCTTCTAGCACTTGAGCACAATTTTCCTTTTCATCAAATTTATGAAAGATATTAAAAAGATGAAGCGTAAGAGACAAACTCAATTCCATTTTTTGTAGTTTTCTTTTATAGACTAAACTAGTTATAAAACAAGAAACAAAAACATTCAATTGCAAGATCTAAAGATATACCTTCAAGCACTCACCTCCCCGACAATGGCGCTAGAAAAGAGCTTGATGTCTACTACACAACCTTCTTCTTGTAGACGTTGTTGGGCCTCCAAGTGCAGAGGTTTGTAGGACAGTAGCAAATTTCCCTCAAGTGGATGACCTAAGGTTTACCAATCCATGGGAGGCGTAGGATGAAGATGGTCTCTCTCAAACAACCCTGCAACCAAATAACAAAGAGTCTCTTGTGTCCCCAACACACCCAATACAATGGTAAATTGTATAGGTGCACTAGTTCGGCGAAGAGATAGTGATACAAGTGCAATATGGATGGTAGATATAGGTTTTTGTAATCTGAAAATATAAAAACAGCAAGGTAACTAATGATAAAAGTGAGAGTAAACGGTATTGCAATGATAGGAAAGAAGGCCTAGGGTTCATACTTTCACT
This sequence comes from Triticum aestivum, assembly GCF_018294505.1. NCBI lineage: Eukaryota > Viridiplantae > Streptophyta > Magnoliopsida > Poales > Poaceae > Triticum > Triticum aestivum. The sequence goes on from NC_057807.1 coordinate 253,136,323, forward strand.
AGTGCAAGTTCTCTCAACAATAATAATATACTTGGACCATATAACAAATCCTCAACATGCAACAAAGAGTCACTCCAGAGCCACTAATAGCGGAGAACAAACGAAGAGATTATGGTAGGGTACGAAACCACCTCAAAGTTATCCTTTCTGCTCAATCTATTCAAGAGTCCGTAGTAAAATAACTCGAAGCTATTCTTTCCGTTCAAAATATCATAGAGTTCATACTAGAATAACACCTTAAGACACAAATCAACCAAAACCCTAATGTCACCTAGATACTCCATTGTCACCTCAAGTATCTGTGGGGATGATTATACGATATGCATCACACAATCTCAGATTCATCTATTCAACCAACACAAAGTACTTCAAAGAGTGCCCCAAAGTTTCTACCGGAGAGTCAAGACGAAAATGTGTGCCAACCCCTATGCATAGGTTCATGGGCGGAACCCGCAAGTTGATCACCAAAACATACATCAAGTGTATCACGTCATATCCCGTTGTCACCACAGATAAGCATGGCAAGACATACATCAAGTGTTCTCAAATCCTTAAAGACTCAATCCGACAAGATAACTTCAAAGGGAAAACTCAAGTCATCACAAGAGAGTGGAGGGGGAGAAACATCATAAGATCCAACTATAATAGCAAAGCTCGCGATACATCAAGATCGTGCCATAGAGAAAACACGAGATAGAGAGATCGAACACATAGCTACTGGTACATACCCTCAGCATCGAGGGTGAACTACTCCCTCCTCGTCATGGAGAGCGCCGGGATGATGAAGATGGGCACCGGTGAGGGATTCCCCCTCCGGCAGGGTGCCGGAATGGGCTCCCGAGAGGTTTTTGGTGGCTACAGAGGCTTGCGACGGCGGAACTCCCGATCTATCTTCGTATTCGATGTTTTAGGGTACGTGGACTTATATAGGCGAAAGAAGTTAGTCCGGGGAGCCTCGAGGGTGTGGGCGCGCCCTCCTATCTCCTGGCTTCCTCGAACCTTCCCTGGCTTGAACTCCAAGTCTCCCGGATCATATCCTTTCCAAAAATCATGCTCCCGAAGGTTTCATTCCGTTTGGACTCCGTTTGATATTCCTTTTCTTTGAAATACTGAACAGGCAATTAAACAGCAATATGGGCTGGGCCTCCGGTTAGTAGGTTTGTCCCAAAAGTAATATAAAAGTGTATAATAAAGCCCATAAATATTGAAAACAGATAATAATATAGCATGAATGGTCATAAATTATAGATACGTTGGAGGCGTATTAGCATACAATGAGCTAGCTATACACTGGCTGTTGGGTTGGATTCATTACAAATTTAATTACGAATCATGGATGCAGTGGATACACGGGATTGGAGGAAACATCCAAGCGTCGTCCTAGCGCTAGCATGCATAGCTGCATGCGGGCTGTAAATTCTTGGGGCTTGTGATGTAGCCGGGCTGCTCACGAAGCACCCGCTCCACTCTCTCTCTCTTCCTTTCTCTCTCCTCCACATAGGATTTTAGTGACATGGCAAACCTTATAGCCTGCTGATTAGGCCTTATTGTACTTTCTCTAAGCAAGCTTCTCCTCGTCCTGCAACGCTGCAAGCCACCACGCCCGGGGGCGGGGTAGACGACGTACTAAGCAAGCTTCTCCTCGTTCTGTGAGTTGACGGGACACATCAAAAGTAATACGTACAGAGCATCTCTAGTGTATAGAGCCTTGCCTCTATGCTAGGACCCACATGGTTTGCCTCTTATCAAATGAAAAAACTAAGCATGTGAGATGGTGAACGGAGGGAGGACAATACAATTAGTACTACAGTTCTTTTGGAAGGGTTGTAGTAGTCCCTCGCATTCACATGTTCACATTTCAAGCTTCAATAAAAACATTGCATGCAAGGATTAAGAGAAACCTCGGCAATGCATGTAGTCCCTCGATCCATATAGGGTATAAAATGCGTTTTGGAGGCTAAGTTTGGCCACATGTTAGATCAATAATATTACATCCAACTTACGCAAATCTTACCATCAAATCCATAGGTGGTCATTATACTACTAACACATGCATCTGTCACAATTAGTATGTAGATACGGTAGTAAACACTCACTATCTAGTAGTACTAGTACTACTCTAGACTACTACTACTACTACTATGAGGCCATCCAACTGTGTCCCGGGCTCCCGGCAGAAAACCGCGGACACTGATTATTCGTTCATATTTAAATTTGTTTTCACACAACAAAATATCTCTATTTATACTCTCTACTCTTATAAAAACTGAGTTTGTGATGATGGTGTGCCTGCCATCTTGTAATATGGACCGTCTGATCTATATCTGACGGATAGAAAGCAAACTATGACAATTTTACAAAAGATACCCGCACCTCTCTCCACATTTACAGATAAGGCCTTCCTCGTTCATCCTTATCTCCCACAACCTCATTGCTAAGCAATTAAAAAAGGAAGTCTCTGGAACAATCTAGCATGGTGGCCGCTACCGCCTGCCGGCGCCGTCCATCCCCATGCTTCTGCCCAGTCCGACCACCAGTCACCACCACGCCCTGCTCCTCCTCACCTTATCTCTCATCTTTCTCGAGATATCATTTTTTCGATGAAATTCTCGAGATACCATTTTTCCGATAAAATTCTCGAGATATCATTAGTTTTTACTCATGGGATTACTCCTGCATGGGTCAATCACAACAGGTGTTTTCTAAAAAAAATTCATCTTCATGTTCCGTGCAATTCATGCTAGTCTATGAAAACAACACATGGAAAAATTTCATGGTGAATGAGGGATTTGAATGTGCTGGGAGGGGCTGTTTGGATCTTGCCCGGGGTAGCCAAAATATTGGCAACCCTTTTTTCCACCGATGCCTTTGCCACCGATGAACGAGGAATAGCTCGGGTGCTCATGCATCCTCCAGCGCGCGTGTTGGAGACGAGATCGCAAGAGTTGTGCTTTTTTGTCCCACCACGCCGCCCGAGCCAGCCGCAGACCGACCGGCGACCCACAAATTACGCCATCCAACCGTAGTCGCACACATTCTGACAGCAACTCAACCAACCGGGCGAAATTCATGCAAACACGGCGATATTTGATATAAACAATGACGGAATTCATATAAAATACCAGATTTTCAAACAAACATGACAGGTTTCATTACATTCAAATCAACTAAGTGGTGCTAGTTCTGAACAACACAAGTATAATAATACCTAGCCTAAATGGTCGCCCACCGATCCATTTGTCTTCCTCATGTCCGGCGGCACGATCACCGGACTGCCGCGAGCCCCGGAGGTATATGCTTCTGCGCAAAGCACGGCTCGCTTCCCCACTGCCCAACTGACATCCTTGGATGATGCCCAAGATGGAGGTGGAAGGGGGCTTCTCCGCTTCCATGGAGCCCTGATGTCTACTACACAACCTTCTTCTTGTAGACGTTATTGGGCCTCCAAGTGCAGAGGTTTGTAGGACAGTAGCAAATTTTCCTCAAGTGGATGACCTAAGGTTTATCAATCCGTGGGAGGCATAGGATGAAGATGGTCTCTCTAACAACCCTACAACCAAATAACAAAGAGTCTCTTGTGTCCCCAACACACCCAATACAATGGTAAATTGTATAGGTGCACTAGTTCGGCGAAGAGATGGTGATACAAGTGCAATATGGATGGTAGATATAGGTTTTTGTAATCTGAAAATATAAAAACAACAAGGTAGCAAGTAACAAAAGTAAGCGAAAATGGTATTGCAATGCTTCGAAACAAGGCCTAGGGTTCATACTTTCACTAGTGCAAGTTCTCTCAACAATGATAACCTAATTAGATCATATAACAATCCCTCAACATGCAACAAAGATTCACTCCAAAGTCACTAATAGCAGAGAACAAATGAAGAGATTATTGTAGGGTACGAAACCACCTCAAAGTTATTCTTTCCGATCAATCCATTGGGCTATTCCTATAAGTGTCACAAACAGCACTAGAGTTTGTAGTGAAATAACACCTTAAGACACAAATCAACCAAAACCCTAATGTCACCTAGATACTCCAATGTCACCACAAGTATCCACGGGTATGATTATACGATATGCATCACACAATCTCAGATTCATCTATTTAAACCAACACAAAGAACTTCGAAGAGTGCCGCAAAGTTTCTACCAGAGAATCAAGATGAAAATGTGTGCCAACCCCTATGCATAGATTCCCAAGGTCACGGGACCCGCAAGTTGATCACCAAAACATACGTCAACACTACTAGGGAAATGCTTATAGACAGGACCTTAGTAGTAGCACTGGAAAAAAGAAACCGCTGCTGCTACTTAGCAGTAGCGCTGATCCTGGGAAGCTTAGTAGTAGCGCTGGTTAACAAAAAATGCGCTACTACTATGTGGGACCAAATGATGCCACCGACGGTAGCTGTAGTACCAGCGTTGCCCAAAATGCAGCGCTACTACTAAGTGTTTAGCATTAGTGCTTTATTTTGCAGCACCGCTACTGCTAGTGATCCCCACTTAGTAGTAGCGCTTGCGAGGGACAAGCTCTACTACTAATACCATAGCAGCAATGCTTTCTGGTATGCAGCACTACTGCTAGTTGCGGCTAGTGCCACCTTTTCACCCCCTCCCCCTCCTCTCCCCCACTTTTCCGTCTCTCCCCCTCCTTTCCCCTATCCACTCTCCACCATTGTTGTTCTTCTTCTCTCTTCCTCCTACCTCTCTTCTCTCCTCATTAATGTCCCCCTCCACCATAACTCTCCTTCAT
>NC_057807.1:253141430-253159359 GCF_018294505.1 Triticum aestivum
CACATCTCTCTTTGTCCTACCTCTCTTCCTCTCCCCATTAATGCCCCCCCCCTCCACCACAACTCCCTCTCCATTAGTTAGATAGCTAGATTAACCTCTCCTCTCCAACAACTAGATCTAGCTAGTTATTTAGCCATCCACGCGTGCTCTTTCGATTGATCTCTCTCATCATCTAATTAACCGCGCGTGCTCTCTCTCGATCGGTCTCTCTCGGGAGATATATAGGTGAGTAAAAAAAGTTGTTCATTTCAAGAATGGGAGTAGGTGTGTGAATGATAATATGTGTGTTTGGGATATATACATGGAGAGATTTGTGCAAGTGTGACATGCCCTCGAGTTTCTTATGTTTTGCCGAAATGTCGATTTATTTCTGTTTCGGTAAATTTCGAGCAAAGTCAATATGTCATATTTTTAGGCAAGGTCATGCCACAATTTTATATGACTTTGAAGCATGCATGAATTATTTATTTTATAACCCTTTTGCTTGTTATACTATGCAGTCGTTCATGAAGGTGAGTGGATGGAAGGTGGAGCAGTACATGCAATCTGCGGTGATGGACATGTATGCAAGTAATCGGACTAGGATTAGATGTCCGTGTGCAAGATGCAAGGAAGGAGTCCTTTTGGACACTTTTGATCGTGGCACTTTGAAGGTGCACCTGCTGATGAATGGTTTCATGGATGGCTATACTCAGTGGATAAGTGAAGAAGATGATGATGATGAGGACGTCCACATGGCTGGGAATAACGACATGGGGCTAGACGAAGAGATGACCGATCGACACAAAGACGATGGCGCCGGACATGGCGGCAGGGAAGAGTCCAGAAATGACAGCGGCGGAGAAGATCCCGGACACGGCAAAGAAGAGTCCAGACATGGCGGAGAAAAGGCGGCGGTCACGCCGCAGTCTTCGATGCTACTAAGTGCAGTCGTGCAGGACCCTCATGTTCAAGACCTCCTTCGCAAGAGTACGACTAGCGAGAGAGCTGCTTCTAGAGAGGAGGCCAAGATGGCGCAACCTGAAGTAGACTCGAGGACTCCATTGTATGATGGTTGCGATCCCGCGGTGACCCGCTTGAGTTTCATGCTCGAACTTCTAAAGACGAAGGCGAAAAACAAATGGACAGACAAAAGCCTTGATGAGAATATGAAGTATCTTAATAATAAAGTTCTTCTCGCGGGGAACCTATGTCCTACAAGTGTCGAGGAGGCCAAGAAAATTGTTTGCCCTTTTGATTTGCCGCACATTAGGTACCACACATGCATCAACGGTTGCATCATTTATCGGGGGGAGCACACGGAAAAAACCACATGTCCAGTGTGCAATGCTTCTCGATACAAGAAGGCAGGAAAGAAAGCTCCTCAGAAAGTTGTATGGTACTTTCCGATCACTCCCCGTCTGCAGCGGTATTTCATAGATTCTAAGGAAGCAAAGCTCATGCGCTGACACGCGGAGAGGAAGAAGCCCGGTGATGGAGATGATCCGAGGCTGAGACACCTCATAGATGGTAGCCAGTGGAGAGCATTCAACGCTGTATGTGGATTTGCTGCAGAAGACCCAAGGAACATCGTGCTTGGTGCGAGTACCGATGGCATGAATCCGTTTGGAAACCAGAACACCAACCACAACACATGGCCTGTGTTTGTATGGATGTACAACCTCCCCCCATGGAAGTGCATGAAGACAAAGTACATACACATGTGCATGCTGATTCAAGGGCCGAAACAACTAGGAAATAGTATTAACCTGTATATGGAGCTTCTGCAAGAGGAGCTAGACACGTTATGGAAATCACCGGCATGGACATGGGACGCCAGCAAAGGAGAGTATTTCCATATGAGAGCCGCGCTGATGATGACGGTGCACGACTATCTCAGTTATGGGTACACCTCAGACCAGGTGTGCCACGGATACTGCAGATACACGAGGTGCATGGATGATATAATGTCTCAGCAGCTTACGTCAACGAAATATGGCAGGTCCGGGAAAATCGTGTACATGGGGAATCGTAGATGGCTCAAGAAGGATGACCCATGGAGAAAGCATGGATATCTATTCAATGGGTTGGCTGAGCTTCGAGGACCTCCACGTAAGAGGAGCGGCGCTGAAATTGACAAGCTGTTGAGAAACTGGGAACAATGCCCGTGTCGGGAAAGATCAAAAAGGCACCGGAGCTGCTGCTGAAGGTATGGAAAAAGAGGTCTGTTTTCTGGGACTTGGAGTACTGGCCCAATCACGACACACCTCATTACCTTGATCAAATCCATATCATGAAGAATGTCCTCGAGAGCTTGCTGGGCACACTGATGAACATGCCGGAGAACACCAAGGATGGGCCGAAGGCAAGGAAAGACTTGGAAGATTTGAAGATCAGGAAAGATCTCCACCGTAAAAAGTTGATGGAGGAGACAGAGACGGAAGCAAAGGAGGGGGAAAGGGGAAGAAAAGTCAACAAGAAGGAGGAGAATTATTTCCTCCCTTCTTTCTTCACCTTAAGTGCGAAGGAGATCGATCAATTCATCAAGTGCCTTATGGGAATCAAAGTCAGTTCCGGTTACTGTGGGAAGATAACAAGATTTCTAGACCCCAAAAATAAAAGGTTCAGCGGGATGAAGTCTCATGACCGTCACATGGTGATGACGCAGATACTCCCAGTTGCCATTAGAGGGATAATGGACAAGCACGTCCGTGACACGCTGACTGGTCTCTGCAACTTCTTTGACATTATCTCTCGAAAGTCCATAAGTGTGAAGCAGCTCCCAAGGCTACATGAAGAGATTGTTGTCATACTATGTGAGCTTGAGATGTACTTCCCACCCGCATACTTTGACGTCATGGTGCATCTGTGTGTTCACATCATGGATGACATCATCGACCTCAGGTCGACATTCCTTCACAGTATGATGCCATTCAAGAGGATGAATGGGGTCATCAAAGGATTCGTTCGTAACAAGTCCCGTCCCGAAGGGAGCATCGTCCAGGGGTATCTGACACATGAGTGTGTCTCCTTTTGCGAGAATTATATAAGCGTCGAAGACCCTGTTGTTGGTTTGCCCGTCAAGAAGCATGATGGGAAGCACGAAGGAGATAGTCACAACAATGGCCAGAGGGAATTGCACGTGGACTACTCGGATCGACGGAACGACTTTTACATGGCTAACTTAGTAGTGCTACAACACCTAGATGTGGTAGATGATTATGTGGCACGACACAAAGAAATCATCGCAAAGAAGTACCGTGATAAGGGGATGCTCAAGACGGACGACGAAGTTACTGCAGAGCACGATGCTACTTTCTTGCGTTGGTTCAAAGAGCAAGTTCTTGAAAATCCCCTGGAAGAGGGCAGTTCAGATGGATTGCTCATGCACGCCTTAGCACATGGCCCCGCGCCCCAGCTCGCGACCTATCAGTCCTACAATATCAATGGGTACACGTTCTACATGGAGGCCAAACACATGGACAATGATTACCAGAACTCCGGGGTGACAATTTAATGCGTGACCGACGCCAATAGCACAACTGAAAGGTTCTACGGAAGGGTCGAATAGATCTGGGAGCTTGACTATGCTGGAATGCACGATGCGATGATGTTTCGTGTCAGATGGGCCAAGGACGTCGTAAGAGAAAACAAGTATTTCACCACCATGTCTATACCAGACGCGAAGAGCACTCCCGTGAACATTAACGCCATCGCCAAAAATGAGCCATGGATACACGCTAACCCGGTGTAGGATGATCTTTCACGATTGGAGTGGGATCCCTCGAAGAACACGAAGAACACGGGGAATAATGGGGTGAAATCACAAGGGGAAACACTCAAGAACAAGTCCAATCACACATCCACTAGACAATCAAACACACAAGATCCACAAGGTACATGAACAACAAAGGGAAAGATACAAGGTAAGGTTCATCTCCAAGAGGGGGTCCTGATGGTATCCTAGATGGATCTTCCCGCGAGGGGGTCTTGAATCCAAGATGGATTTTCTCCGAAGAGGTCGCGGTCTCTCATGAGGAATAGATCCATATGGATGAGCAAAGCTCTGTCTCAAATGAGCTAAACCTATGCTGGCCCTAGAAAGGAGGGGGAGGTGGTATATTTATAGTCTAAGCCATGAAATGGTAAGTGCGAGAGGGATACAAGGCCAAAGGCCCGCGGCTGTGCACAGGCAGGGCGGTAGTACCGGACTCATGGGCGGTAGTACTGCTTGGGTGGGCAGTAGTACCGGACTTGTTCCGCTCGATCGCAGGAGCTTGTCGGGTTGAGCGGTAGTAGGGTGGATGCTGGGCAGTAGTGCCGCTTGGGTGGCCTCAGCAGTAGTACCGCTTGGTGCAGGCGGTAGTATCGCCCATTCTGGACTGTCTTCTTCCGTCTTCACTTCCACGCTTCCCTCGTGGATGGTGTAGGTGTTCCTTGGCGCTTGCACTCCTCCTCGTCGTCTGTGAAGCTCCGGCCATACCTATGCATGCACATAAGTGGAGTGTCAAGTAGTATACCATCCTTGAAGGGGTCAAGTGAACACGTGTAAAGGAGAAGATTCACCTTTATGTATGAGAAGTAGAGGTCGCATGTCAAACGAACTCTTGACATGGTGATTTCCATAGGATGCTCCGCATCATCCCCTCCCCCTTGGGAAAGATCCGACCTCGGATCAAAAACCAAATCACCATGGGAAAGAGATGTCTTTGCCATGAAGAAGTGGATGTTCACCAAGTACTCATCATCTTCAAGCTCGAAATGGGGACTCTCCAATGTCGCACTGTCTTGTGAGTCCTTCAAAAGGAGCAAAGATAACAAGCACTTGGAAAAATAAATGTGGTTGGCGTTAGAGCAAAACCAAGCATTTGAGAGGTGATTCACCCAACAAGTGTTGTCATCAAGCATAGCATATGGTTTGAAAAAGGATTGTGTCATGACATGTAAGCATATAAATTGATCAAAATCAAGGTCATTGTGGAAACAAGCATGTAAATGTGAGGTAGAGATGCAAGTATGTGTGATGGGAGAATAAGCATCTACCTCAAGGTCATGGCAAGCATTCACAAACTTCTCAATGAAAGGTCTATGGGAGGCGTAAGAATCATTCACAACAGCAAAGAAGATGAGATGTCTAAACACACGGGTCAAGTGTAAGACAATCCAAGCATAACGTGCATAGGGTGTAGTGAATATATTGTGGCACTCAGCACAATAGAAAGAGCAAGTGTTCATCATGTGTGAGGCAATCAAGTCAAGCATGTGACAAGCAATGGGACATGGCATATGTGAAGCAATGATATTGGTGCAACCAACCATATGATAGTAGCAACTAGTCCAATAATTGGATGCAACACACAAGGTATATATTTCATGAAGCATGGAAATGTGGCAATCATGGGTGAAAGAAATATCTCGAACATGCGTGCAAATGGTGCAAGAAACACATGAAGTATGATCCACAATATCCAAGCTCAAGAAGGATGTCACCATGAAAGTGTTCCCTTGTGCATTCTTCACAATGCCGAAGTGGTAGGAAATGTGATGTAGAAGCGAGTCGTATTAGAATGTATGAGGCTCTCTCTCAAGAGCTCAAATGGTCAACTCACGCGAAGTGGAAGTCGACACGAAGTCCAAGTATCCTACACATGCACACAACAAAACAAAAAGCGTATGCGCATGGTAGGTAAACACATCATCCATCATGATGGTTCTCCTCTCTTGCACATAACCATTAGAAGCACAAGTGCATGAATAATATGATGCAACAATCTTTATGTTCATGGCATGATGCATATGGTGCAAACAAGGAAGGCAAGCATGCTTCACAAAAAAATGTGTCAAAATCTCCAATCATATGTGAGAGTGCTATGGGGCAATCTCATTAGCAAGGCTAAATGCATTGTTGCACTCAATACATGGAAAATCATCTAGCATGAGAGAGGCAACACCTGGGGATATATGACAAGAAGCAATATCAATCATGTGCAAAGCATGTAGATGGTTATCATCAATCGCATGAAATGAGCAAGTATGAATCATGGGTGATGCAACATGGCAAGCAATCATAGCAATCAAGTCGTGCAAACTAGTACTGCGAAGATGCAACATACTAGAGAAAATCATGGCAATCATGTCGTGTGAGCAAATAGTAGATATAGACAATGCACATGACATATCGCAAGCACGAACATAAAGCAAGATGAAAGTATCATCATAGGAATGGGTCATGAATAGAACATGGCAATAACAAGTGATATCTCCACCAAGCTTGCAAATACATATACAAGTACTAGAGTCAATCACCATGTGTAAAGCAAAGCATGGGTCACAAGTGCACGGGAAAGGCATAGTGATGAGCATATCATGGAAAGTGAACATGGAAAGATGGGGAAAGGATATGTAATGGACAATAACCCATAGCCAAGTGAGGGCCATGTAGAAGAAATGTGCAAAATCTTTGCGCGAAGAGAGCGGTGGGAAAGACAATCCATGAGATCCCAAATCATCGTTGCTCTCTAGAGATCTTTTTGTCAACTCATGGGATTGTGAGGTTGACAAGTATTCATGGGTACCTACACAAAAGAGACACAAACCAAAGAAATTGTGCGCGTGGTAAATGTACACATCATCCATCATGATGTGTATGTGCACATGTGAATTAGCACAAGATAAGCATCGCTCAAAGAAATTTGATGCATGGTATAAGAACATGTCATCCATCATGAAAGAATAGTTGTTATGTATAACACGATGGGGATGCAAATTGAGCATGCAATTATATGGCATATCAATAGCATTTTCATTCATGGGAAACATATGGTGCACATAATTATTGGGATCATGCAATGGATGGGATGGATCAAAATCTCCTAACATGTATGAGGAAACTATGGGGGTCTCCTCATGAGCAATATCGGAAACATCATATGGAGAAAATGGATAACATCCAAAACAATGCATATCCGAAGGTATGTGGTCATGGAATGTCTCATGAGATAAATGATGCAAAGGGAGCATATCAATATCATCACAAGAAAAACAAATGCCAATAACCATGGGCTTGTCATCTATGCCATATGTGCAAATTGGGTTTATTTTGATGGCATATGCATAGTCACTATGAAGAGATTGCAAATAAGACATATGGTTGATCTCATGCATAGCGTATGACAAGTCAAGCGGATTATCAAACATGATGTGACCAAGGGAATTGGCACAAGAAATCCTATGTAACATGGCATCACAACTAATAGACTCCACATGAGAATCATCATACTCATCACAAATGCGTAAGAAATCATCACATGAGGAAGTCACACTAGCATGAATCATGGAAATAGGTGGATCAACATCATGCAAGCAAGCAATGTCAAGAATGTCCACTAGTGGGACTAGAGCATCACCGTCACCTTTGTTACCTTTGTCATTCCACTAAAGTGGTGTAGATGAGGTGGGAAAGACCAAATGGTGGTCATCTTCATCTTGATGGAACCATGTGGGGGGTGCATCATATTCCACCATGGCCATCGTCATGTCCAAAGGGAGGACAAAGTCGTCGAGGATTGGCGCGTCATCATAAATGGGACCTAGCACCAAATGAGAAGATGCAATAGAGGTAGATGTCAAGTTGTTAGAAATGCAAATGGCCTCACGAGACCTATCAACTATCACACTCTCTCTATGTGGTGGTTCACTCACTCCCTCAAAGTAGGTGCACTCAATCGCACGTATGGTGGAGTCACTCATCTCACTCAAGTGGTGGGGGTTGTGGCTCTCCTCACATCGGAATTGTGGCAACTCATCATATGTGGGGCTAGTGGTGAACTCACTCTCACTCTCAATATGGTGGCAAAAGTCACTCAAGTCATCATACGTCGCCGTGGTCGAAGGGAAAATCCCATGCTCAACCATCTCGCCGTGGATGAAGGCCGAAGATGGCACATCATCACTCTCGCCTCCAAAGATGGAAGCATCATCCTTGCTCACCACCTTGTCGCTCGCCTCCAAAGCTTGGTTGTAACGCCCCGGATGCAACTTTCCATATTCGTAACTCCAACTCTTGCTTTCTCCGGAGATGTGATATGATATTTCCTCCGTGGTTGGGTTTTGTCTGTTGTTTTGCATTTTGTTCTTGTTATGCTTCTCATCTCATGTCATCATCCGCATTTCATCCGCATGTTTTTCAAAACTTGCATCCGTTCGGGTTCTCCCGGTTCTCTCCGTTGTCCGTTCTGAGCCCGACCACACTCGCACGCGCCCGCGGCACCTCCGAAATATTATTTTATAAGTGGCATAAAAATGTTCTCCAAATGGGTTGCAACTTGTCGTGCGGTCTTATTATAGTGTAGATAGGCCGCCTGCCAAGCTTCATCGCATTCAGAGTCCATTTGATAGCCCAACCGTTAAATATATAGCGGCACCGTCGCCGGTTCATTCGTCGGACGTTTTCGGTATCCGGAAACCGTGCCGGGACGCACTTCATCCCTCTCTTCTCAGCCCAAGGCATTCTACACAGCCCACCTAGGTCCAACATACCCCCCCTCGCGTCTGGAGCCGCCAGATCGAGATCAGAGGGTCCGAAACCCCTCCTAACCCCTCAAGCCCTAGCCCTACCTATATAAGGAAGCCTCCCCTTCTATTTTTTGGCAGCAGCCAACCCCCTCCTCAAAATCCGCGCCTCCCAGCCGCAGCCACGCCTCCTCCTCAGAATCAGCGACGCCGCCACCTCCACTTCCGCGCCCGGCCAGCCTCCCTCCGCCACTTGGCGCCGCCCTAGTGGCCGCGCCGCCACCTGCGCCGCCGCAACCGCCAGCCTCCTCCACTCCCCGTGTGCCACGTCACCCCGGCCTCCTCCCACCTCTCCGCGGCTCTCCCGGCCCGCACCAGGCCCGCCCGGGCCCCGATCTGGGCCTGGAGGAGCCCGCGCGCCCCACCACGTGGAGTCGCGCTCCTGCAACCGCTCGAGGGGAGGAGCCCCTCGATCTAGCACCGCCGCCTAGCGCTGTCGTCCATCTCCGCCTCCGGTCGCCTCCCTCGCCGCCGGCTGGAGCCTTGCCGCTGTCCTGCCAGGCCGCTGCCTCGCCCTCGCCATCTCCTCCTTCCTCCCCGTCTCACTTTCCCTCTCTCACCCGCGGCCATGGTTGCTCCCCTCTCGCAGAACCGCCACCGCCGCCGCCATGGACTGCCGCCCCGCCCGTGAAGCTCCTCCACCGCTGGATCCGGTGCCCGGAGGCCCGATCCACCGGTTCCCGGCCTCCCTTGCCGCCGCCTTGCCCGGATCAGGCGGATCCGGCAAGGTCAACTGCCGCCACCGCCATGAACGAACTCGGGATCGAGCAGAGCAGCTCGCCCGACCCCTCGCGCGCCCGTTGACCGGCCCGTTCTTGCGTGGGCCTTCCCCGCCGGCCGGCCCAGCAGCGCCCTTCGCAGGCCTCAAGGCCCAGCCGCATCGCCCCCAGGCCCAGTGTTGCCTACCCGGCCTCCTCCTCACCGTCTGGGCTAAGCCCATGGTGAGCAGTTCCCCCAGCCCTCTCTTCTGCACTTTTGGGCTAACCAGTTTCGGCCCATGTAGTTTTTTTCCATGCGCGGTGATTTTTTTTTCATTTATCCAGAGACTGCTTGTTTTACAGAAAACCCCCTAAGCATCATGCGTTTAATATCTCTCAAACTGTGCATCGGATTAAAATAATTTATATATGTAAAATGCTCAGAAAATTGTGTAGATTAATAATATGTCTTTTTCATCCCATGTTAAAATGTTTAACTTGCTGTTTATTTAAATTTTGCTCCTATGCCATGTTAAAATGATTTATTTCATAACTAAATAACTGTAGCTCGGATTTTAATAAACTTTATATGTATGTGGGGTGGAAAAATGCCTAGTTTAACATGGTCCACTTGTTTTACTGTTTAACAACTCAAAAATTGTGTTTAGGGCAGAACAGTACCAAATCCAAAATACGCATATGAGGATTTTCCGGAATTGTTGTTTGTTACTTTCGGCCTCATTTAAACTTGCCTAGATAGGTAGTTTTCTTATGCTTCACCTCTTGCCATGTTTAACAACATTTAATATTGTTGGGTACATAAACGGGAGAGAACTAAATAATTGATGTGGTGTCTCGTCAATATGCAACTCGTTGCATATTGAGCTCCACTTAACTTGTAGTATTGTTTGTTGCACTTTGCCATGCCATGCCTCATTAAACCAGACATGCATCATACTTGATTGTGCATCATGCCATGTTTATGTGATGGTTGTTTACCATGTTGTTTGTTTCTTTCCGGTGTTGCTTCTTAGTTCCGGTAATGTTGCGATTGTGAGGATTCGTTCGACTACTCCCGTTCATCTTCTTCATGGACTCGTTCTTCTTCCTAGCAGGATTTCAGGCAAGATGACCGCTACCCTGGATCTCACTACTATCATCGCCATGCTAGTTGCTTCGTTCTATCGCTATGCTGCGTTACCTATTACCTATTTATTGAGCCATCCCAAATTGCCATGAACCTCTAACCTTTGACACCTGTCCTATGCAAACCATTGTTTGGCTATCTTACCGCTTTTTCTCAGCCCCTCTTATAGCGTTGCTAGTTGCAGGTGAAGTTGAAGATTGCTCCATGGTGGACAGGATTTTGGTTGCGATATCACAATATCTCTTATTTTATTAATGCATCTATATACTTGGTAAAGGGTGGAAGACTCGGCCTTTTGCCTAGTGTTTTGTTCCACTCTTGTCGCCCTAGTTTCCGTCATACCGGTGTTATGTTCCCGGATTTTGCGTTCCTTACGCGGTCGGGTGATTTATGGGACCCCCTCAACAGTTTGCTTTGAATAAAACTCCTCCAGCAAGGCCCAACCTTGGTTTTACCATTTGCCTCACCACCACCTACCCTTTCCCTTGGGTCAGCCAACCCAAGGGTCATCTTTATTTTAGCCCCCCGGGGCCAGTGCTTGTCTAAGTGTTGGTCCGAACTGAGCAGCCTGCGGGGCCACCTCGGGGCAACTCGAGGGATGGTTTTACTCGTAGCTTGACTTATCCGGTGTTGCCCTGAGAACGAGATATGTGCAGCTCCTATCGGGATTGTAGGCGCATCGGGCGGCTTTGCTGGTCTTGTTTTACCATTGTCGAAATGTCTTGTAAACCAGGATTCCGAGTCTGATCGGGTCTTCCTGGGAGAAGGTCTATTCCTTCGTTGATCGCGAGAGCTTGTCATGGGCTAAGTTGGGACACCCCTGCAGGGTATAATCTTTCAAAAGTCGTGCCTGCGGTTATAGGCAGATGGGAATTTGTTAATGTCCGGTTGTAGAAAACTTGACACCTGATCCGAATTAAAATGCATCAACCGCATGTGTAGCCGTGATGGTCTCTTATCGGCGGAGTCCGGGAAGTGAACACGGTTTCTGGGTTATGTTTGACGTAAGTAGGAGTTCAGGATCACTTCTTGATCATTACTTTATATGCTTAGTCACTGCTGCAACCTCACCACTTTACCCCTTCCTTTTCCCTATAAGCTTTGCTAGTCTTGATACCCATGGTAATGGGATTGCTGAGTCCTCGTGGCTCACAGATTACTACAACAACAGTTGCAGGTACAGGTTCTGCGATGATCATGACGCGAGAGCGATGCTTGCTTGCGTTGAGTTCTTCTTCTGCTTCTTCGATCAGGGGATAGGTTCCAGGTTGGCAGCCTGGGCTAGAAGGGTGGATGTCGTTTGAGTTTCTGTTTGTGATTCATCCGTAGACGGATGATGCTCTTGTGTATTGTATTGTTGTATTCGTGTGGCATTGTATGCCTTATGTATGTATCCCCATCTATTATGTAATGTTGATGTAATGATATCCACCTTGCAAAAGCGTTTCAATATGCGGGTCTATCCTTGGTGGGACCTTCGAGTTCCTTTTGGATAGGGTCGCATATTGGGCGTGACATTGGTCCTTGCGGGTCTCCATAGTCGTACTCGTCGCTGCACCATCTTGAAAAGAGTCATGGTAGACTCGGCACCATCAATGCCACAAAGAGGGATGGAGGTGAAGTCGAACTTGGGAGCATCATCTTGGAGCTCGTCGGGCTTGGACATCATGGTGGTACTAGCCTCATGCTTGTCGTAGAGCTTGGTCGCCGCGAAGTGTGTTTGGGTTGGAGAAGCCTTGGCCTTCATGAGTTCTTGTTCCGCCTTGAGAGCACTAATGTAGTAGTCGTTGAGGGACTTGTAGTTCTCGAGGAATATAGTCTTGGAGATGTCGTTGTTCAATCCCATCATGAAGTGGAACTTCATCAAAATGGGGTCGTCCAGGCCAGCTCGTCGCAAGGCAATCTTCATCTCCTTGAAGTACTTGTCGATGGACTTGGATCCTTGGATGGTGTTCTCCAATTGGCAGCAAAGTTGTTCCGTGTAGGTTGGAGGCACGAACTCCCGCCGCATAGCTCTCTTCATCTTGGGCCAACTCATCTTGTAGCTCTCCGAAGGTGTGTGAATCCACCATGTAGACGTGTAGTCGTGGAAGTTTCTTGTGGCGCACTTCACTTGATCTTCGGGAGGGACTTGATGTAGCTTGAGGTAGGCGTCCATCAAGTGCTCCCACTCGAGATACTCCTCGGGTTCATGAGTCCCATAGAAAGGAATCTTGTGGTCGGTGTCGAGGTCGTAGTAGCTCGTGGAAGTCGCGGACTTGGGCTTGGGGAGCTTCTCTTGAGCATAGTCTTGGGGTGCTTGTTGGCGAAGATGACGTATGTCTGTAGGCATAGATGCCTTGAAGTCGCTTGGCGAAGATGCCAAGAGAGATGGTGAAGTCGTTGAGTGGATGTTGGTGTTGAGCTCTTGACCTTCACGTTCTCGTTGGTGATGGTGTCAATGCCGATGTGATCTTGCCGTAGATGGTAGCTTGGAAGCATGTGTACTTGAGCGTCTTCTCAAAGATGAGGAAGATTGCTTGTAGGACTAGATAAGGGCTTTGATCTCCTCCATTTGAGCTTGCAACTTGGTGTCGGAGTTGTTTTTTGTGGCATCGAACTCGTCGTTGTTGTTGTAGACCGAAGGTGAAATGCCTTGCCTATCCATCACAAAACTCGAGCAAAGGTGAGTAGGAAATGAGATACACAATACCAAGTTACCTTTTCCCAAAGTTGAGGATGTATCCTGTTTCACTCAATGTGAAATGAAAGAATAGTGGAATTGGTACCGGACTTGTTCGCTCACACCTATCAAGTAAAGCTTATGGTGTAGCTTGGTGAGGATAATGGCACAAAAATTTGATGCAAAATGTTAGAAAGAGTCAATAATGTTGAAAGAGATTCACAAATTTGCAAGCGAAACAAGTAGACCAATAGCAACGAATGGCACACGGAAACACACACATGGATAGATAAATGGGGTTGTGCAACCAAGAAATGAGCACAAAATGTGGAATCCATAGAAAACGCTCGTGTTGCACAACTCAATAGAGACGCTAGCACGACTTCTCAATAGGCGGATACGACACTTGTGCACAACCTATAATGAAAATGTATCAACTTTCTATCCCAAGTATGCTATGTATGTATGGTTCCCGGTGTTTCTCACATGATGATCGAAGATGATCAAGTATGATACCATATGATATATTGTGATGCTATGTCTATTGCTTACAAGCTCTTTGCTCACTCTTTTTCTTTGCTTAAAAGCTTATTCTCTTCTTTTTTGTATTGCCACTTTGCACAAACCAAGATAGCAATTGTATATATACAGGAACAATCTTGTGACACAAGAGATGATATGATGATACCAAATGATATGGTATGTATTCAATGGAAGGTGTAGATCACTAATGTGCACAAGTAACGTTGTCAGTAATACTCAAATGGCTAGTCTCGATAGGCAAGTAACGCAAAACGGGCTAGGGGTTATCAATGAAATTGCAAGGGAATATACAATGGTGTCGTCGAGGTTACCGTCCATGGCGATGATGAGAGGCGGTGTTGCCGATGTCCACCCATTCCTAGTTAGCCGAAACACCCGAGGAAACGGAAAAACCGCAAACTCAAAAATCTCAACGGCAAAAGTTAAATGGTGGTAGCGGAAAGCGGTGGTGGTTTGCACTCGGCAATGCAGAAGTGGGATGATGGGCTAAACACATGTCGGAGTTGAAGTTGCCGTCCCTAAGTAGCCGAAACACCTTAAAGCCACAACTCAAACAAGCTCAAACAAAATTGGGTTAAGTTGGGTTGTCGGAAGTGTATGGTGGACTAGGTTATGCAGACGTGGTGGTGGTGGTTGATGAAGAAGCAACCATCCCTAAGTAGTCGAAACACCTTAGGAGACTCGAATCGCTACTCAAGCAACCACTAATGCTATGGGGATCAAAATGGGTTAGGTTGCGAAAGGCTATGGTGGTTATGCGGATAATATGGTGGAGGGCCTAGGCAAACTCGCCAAATTTCGGAAAATTTGATGGAATCAAATGGTGTTGAAACCTATCTAGATGGATGGGGAATGTCAATAGCTTCTCAACGAGCTAAAAACGCGAAAATCGGACTCCGGTTGTGAAAGTTATGGTCAAAACGGTGAAACTCGGAAGGCTGAATCGGGGTGGGGCGGTAGTACCGCTTGGGAGGGCGGTAGTACCGCTTGTGGTGCTCAGCGGTAGTACCGCTCGGAAGGGCGGTAGTACCGCTCATGTCGGGAAAACTCGCAGATCGGGATCGGGGCGATTTTGGGGCGGAAAAGGATGATTTCGGGGCCAAAATTGGATGGATAACGTGGATGGAAAGAGGTGAAACTTGGGGAGATGCTAGATCCAGACGAAACCAAGCAAATCCACGGATCAAAATCAACAAAACATCATCAAACAAACAAATCACAAAAAAATTTGGGGCTATTTTTGGTGGGGATTTTTGAAATTGGGGACGAAATCAAGCAAAAGAAGGCTAGAAAACGGTGGGAGGGACTCCAAATACATGATAAACGTGGCTCATGATACCATATGATACGGGGCTAACCCGGTGTAGGCCGATCTTTCACGATTGGAGTGGGATCCCTCTAAGAAACACGAAGAACACGGGGAAGAACGGGGAGAAATCACAAGGGGAAACACTCAAGAACAAGTCCAATCACACATCCACTAGACAATCAAACACACAAGATCCACAAGGTACATGAACAATAAAGGGAAAGATACAAGGGTAAGGTTCATCTCCAATAGGAGGTCTTGATGGTATCCTAGATGTATCTTCCCGCGAGGGGGTCTTGAATCCAAGATGGATCTTCTCCGAAGAGTTCGCGGTCTCTCATGAGGAGTAGATCCGTATGGATGAGCAAAGCTCTATCTCAAATGAGCTAAACCTATGCTAACCCTAGAAAGGAGGGGGTGGTCTATTTATAGTCTAAGCCACGAAGGGGTAAGTGGGAGAGGGATACAAGGCCAAAGGCCCACGGCTGCGCACAGGCAGGGCGGTAGTACCGGACTCATGGGGGGTAGTACCGCTTGGGTGGGTGGTAGTACCGGACTTGTTCCGCTCGATTGCAGGAGCTTGTCGGGTTGAGCGGTAGTCGGGCGGATGTTGGGTGGTAGTGCCGCTTGGGTGGCCTCATCGGTAGTACCGCTTGGTGTGGGCGGTAGTACCGCCCGTTCTGGACTGTCTTCTTCTGTCTTTGCTTCCATGCTTCCCTCGCGGATGGTGTAGGCGTTCCTTGGCGCTTGCACTCCTCCTCCTCGTCCTGAAGCTCCGGCCATACCTATGCATGCACACAAGTAGAGTGTCAAGTAGTATACCATCCTCGAAGGGGTCAAGTGAACACGTGTAAGGGAGAAGATTCACCTTTATGTATGAGAAGTAGAGGTCGCATGTGTCACTTGCCAAATGAACTCTTAACATGGTGATGTCCGTAGGATGCTCCGCATCATAGGGCCTCGCCTCCTCATACATACCCCCTAGTCTTACTGTCAGATTTAGTCCCACGACAGTTGGCGCCCACCATGGGGCAAAGCATCTTAGCAAGTTTCGGCGAGGTTGAATTTTCTCCGATCTTCATCAACATGGTTTCCTGTGGCAGTTTGTTCATGGGCCGCAAGTTCCAACTCGGTGCGCTCACTTTCGTTGCCGACGACTCCGCTTGGTTCCAAGAAGCCCCCCCCCCCGATGTCGAGGCTCTCCCTATCCTGGATCGTCGCACTTCCGCGCGAGTGCCTGCAGCGTCCTCCTACGGCAGCCATCGACTCCTTATCGGCCGGTCCTCGCATGGCCTTCTCACTCCACTGGCCGCTGCCGCAAGCGATCTGGTCGGTCGCGGCTCCAGCGGTGGGTGAAGCATATGGTGGCTCGCCAGACGACCACCCCCCAAGTCGCGGCAATCGAGCCCGAAGAATTTCACTGCGGTCCAGTCGACCTGTCGACTGGCTCTACAGGTATGTTTTCCGAGAGCAGGAGTTGTGACCCCGTGGCAGAAGTTCTCATGGTCGACTCTCGTTGCAGCCCACCTGGGTTTCTCCGCAGCGGCGACGACGGTGGCGGCAATGGCCCGTCATTCGGCCATGAGGAGTACAAGCCCCAACCTCTCAACTCACAGTAGAGGGAAGACATGCATAGCCGCAATGTGGAGGCCCTCCAGACCCCCATCATAGGGGAAACTGCCGAGGCTCGGGCCATAGAGGCTGTGCGCCTGGCCACGCTGGCTGAGTGCACACGTTTGGAGAATCTCCAACATTCCCTCGAGAAACGCGCCCGTCGATTGATCCCCGAGTCAAGTCGACGACAACGATAGTTGTTTCTGCTTGAAACTTAGGTATACTGCACTCCGATCCAGAATCTTATGGCTACCGCACGTATAGCAGAGTCTATTCAGCTATCCCGTTCAGAAGCTGGAAGAGGCTCGGAGCAAATCCGAGCGCTACTCCGAGCAGCAGGAGAGCTGAACTCCGCTGTTTCTCAGTCGCGGAATAGGATCCACAGCAGGTCAGTAAGGGCAGATACAATTTAGTCAGCACACAGTCATGGGTCGCCTTTGCGACGTGAAGATCGCGATCACCACTGAGATCAGCACCTGGGAAGAGCTCATGGAGAGTTTGATCATGACTACGCCCGTGACAACCACCGTCGAGTGCCTTCGCCCCTTCCGAGGAACGGGTCGTACGCGCCCCGGCGATATGACGACAGGCGCCCGTATGGTAATGACCGCAGAGTTCCAGTCGACCCAAGAGAGCCTGGGTTCAACGCAAGGTCAGTCCTTGTCCAAGGTTTGGTCGACCGGAACAGAGCATACATAGAGGGGTTGGATAGAGACAGGCCCGGTGGAAGCAGGGTCCACGTTTCCGGCCCCGAGTGTTTTGGAAGAGCCATCCGAGCCACTGAGATCCCTCACAACTTTAGATTGGCGACTGGTGTCAGTAAGTTCACAGGAGAGTCGAAGCCCGACACTTGGCTAGAAGATTACCGAGTGGTTGTGCATATTGGTGGCTGATACGTCTCCAACGTATCTATACTTTTTGATAGTTCCATGCTATTATATTACCCCTTTTGGATGTTTATGGGCTTTATTTTACACATTTATATCATCTTTGGGACTAACCTACTAACCGGAGGCCCAGCCCATATTGTTGTTTTTTGCCTATTTTAGTACTTCGAAGAAAAGGAATATCAAACGGAGTCCAAACGGAATAAAACCTTCGGGAGCGTGATTTTTGGAACGAACGTGATCCAGATGACTTGGAGTGCAAGTCAAGAAGCAACCAAAGCTTCCACGAGAGAGGAGGGCCCCCCCCTATAGGGCGCGCCCCCCTGTCTCATGGGCCCCTCGGGCGTCCACCGACGTACTTCTTCCTCCTATATAAGCCTACGTACCCCAAAAACATCCAGGGGGCAGACGAAACACAATTTCCACCACCGTAACCTTCTGTATCCACGAGATCTCATCTTGGAGCCTTCGTCGGCACTCTATCGGAGGGGAATCGACCACGGAGGGCTTCTACATCAA
>NC_057807.1:253159586-253177300 GCF_018294505.1 Triticum aestivum
ACGGGTCCATAGTTATTAGCTAGATGGCTTCTTCTCTCTTTTTGGATTTCAATACAATGTTCTCCCCCTCTCTTGTGGAGATCTATTTGATGTAAACTCTTTTTGCGGTGTGTTTGTCGAGATCCGATGAATTGTGGGATTATGATCAAGTTTATCTATGAATAATCACTACAAAAAAATACACTTCCATGATGATACGTGTTTGTCATAGTAGGTCGCGTTTTTTGTCATGCATGTACATCCATGACGATTTTATGACAGAATCAAGATAGTCATACATGTGTTGTCGTATAAGTGTTCCATGACATTACGAAAATTATCATCACGGAAGTGTCCACTTCCATGACGATAAATCGTGCGTCATAGAAGTGCTTTCTTCAAGGGTGACCGACACGTGGCATCCACTGTAACGGAACGCCATTAAGCTATTGGGTCGGATTTTGGATCCGATAACCCGTTAACAGCCCCGACCAATGGGGATTTTCCACGTGTAAAATCATCATTGGCTGGAGGAAACACGTGTTGGCTCATCATTGGGACAGATGTTATCCACTCATTGGATAGAAGGCGCCTATGATACGCCGACACGTGGCACGGCCCAACAGTGGCCCATTCCTGTGAAAAGGCCGGCCCATTTGACTTATTCAAAAGCTGGCGGACCGGCCCATGGAAAGCCTGTTAACGGCCTGTTAGCATATAGCCCATTTACAGCCCACTAACCCAAGGCACGTTACGCCCTATGCGAATTAGGCCCAGTAGCACCATCTGGGCCATCCAATATGATTCCAGCCCGTTTTCACTTCTGGCCCATGTATGGCCCATGATGTCTTTCGGCCCATATGAGGCCCTTTATAACTCTTGGCCCATTAGCGGCCCGTGCTAAAACTGGCCCGTAATGAACAGTGTATTACTTTACACCCATTAACGGCCCGAGGTGAAACTGGCCCGTAATGAACAGTGTAACACTTTATACCCATTAACGGGTTGTTATTCCATTGGGCCGTTTCCAGGCCAAGTTAACTTTCGGCCTTCTGAGGGGCCATTTATTCTTGGGCTCATTTGCAGCATTCGGTTACTTACGGCCCGTTAATGTCATTTTCTGCTTGTGGGCCAAATTCAGCCCGTCGTTATAGTCGGCCCATTTGTGGTCCATTAGTCTGTTGGGCCATTTTCATAGAATCACCAAATACGGCCTATTAACGGCCCGTTATGGTCAGCCCATAAAACGTACGATTTCCATTGTAGGACCGTCTACGGCCCATTAAAGGCTCGTACAAGACCCATAAATGAGCCGGAGGCCCATGGATCCTACGTGACGTAGAAGGCCCATGGATGCTACGAGACATAGAAGGCCCATGGATCCTACGAGACGTAGAAGGCCCATGGATCCTACGAGACGTAGAAGGCCCACGGATCCTACAAGATGTAGAAGGCCCATGGATCCGACGGCCCGTGAAGGCCCATGGTCGGGCGAGTTGGCCCCCGTTTGAATGATATAGCATATTCAAAGAATTATCCTACTCAATACTATCACCTCTAAAAAGCATACACTATACAACAAAGAGATCAAGGCATAGAAAGGTAGAATAATCCTACACTATACAATAAAGAAATGACAGCCGATTATACCCACTGGGCATTATGGTTCGGCACAGGTGATAATAAAGCATACACAAATAGCAAATTACATACACTGGGCAAAAACAGCTCATAAATCATGGACGCGCGTCAACTTAACTCCATTTGAACTATAATCTCTTTAGAAAATAGGATTGGCCGGATTCAGATAGCACAAATTTCAGTCTGCAAAATCTCCAATTCCTTCATGGTTACCTCGGTGTCTTATTTCATTTTTTTGACTCCTGCATCTAATACCTGCATGTCCAGTCTCAACTTGTTGATTATACGTTGACAATCACGTACACGTTGTCTTGCCACCTCTAGTTGATGCTCGAGAACATCAGCACATTCCAATTCCAATCCATAATCATTCAGTAATGGCCATGCCGCACTGCTCGCGGATTTTTGTGTTGATGTCACTTCATCCTGAAATGTTTGTGTAAGTACACATGACTAGGGCAAAAATATAGTTACAACAGTGAAGCGAACAAGACACTATTTTGTACTACATGGCAAAACAGGACTAACAATAATGTTACACGTCACTTTCACACACAAAATGTTACACGTCATGAAGCATAAGCAGGTGATATTTTAAAAATTATAAAAAAAAGATAGTCTGTGCAGCCTGCATACAGAAATCCCTCTTAGCTCACCAGAGGAGCATGATGTTGGGGCCCAATCGTAAACACAGACAGGTTACAAATTTAGATAGCACGTTGCGTATAAGTAAGCAAGCAGTTGGCCATTCTGTACCTCAATTAAAATCTTAGGGAGCATAATGAACAGCAGAGGGTTTCATACAAACATACTACAGCAGGCAAAACTATGCAATCATTAGCGTAGTATAAACTAGATTGTGAGCCTCATGCAATAATAGTTGGTTAATATACTTCAAAGCTTCAGGCACACTTCGGCAGAGTAATTAAATGGTAAGGCCTTTAATTATGTCAACTAATAGTGATACAAGTACCGAACATCAGGCATGATTATTTGGGCATCTCATTAAGTGAGGACAAATAAAGCAATTGAAAATAGAAAATTAACTATGCCTGAAACAAACAAGGAATTGAACTGTTGAGTTTCATACAGTGACTTACCTTAGCAGGTTGAAGAGGCTCAGCGCAGCTCCTACTTCTCTTGCAAGGCTCCTTCCTAACATCTTGTACTTGGAAATCCTCAATCTTATCTTCATTGCACCCCCTCTGCAAGGTGACACAAACTAGTTACTCATCTCCTTGGAAGATAAATATGCATACTTTCCAGTCTATGAACACAAAAGGATGAGATTATAACAAAACAACACCACATAATGAAACATGCCGCATCTCTTGCACTTGCACACGATGAAATGAGCATTTACTATGCCTGCACTATGTAAAAACTAGGCATACCTTGAACTGGATCTCCAAGTACTCTTGGAGAGCCTACTGTAGTGTACAGCCAAACCTTTATGTCACCTATGAGTTAGACAAGGCCCCACTACAGCAGCCCTTAGTGTTTAAATCGTTGACAAGCTCTGTTAGAGTGTTAGGTCAAGAACGACAAGTAATCAAAGCAAAGAGTCCTAGTATGGCTGGCTGATGCAAACAAGCAATTGAACAGATGTGTGAGAAAATCTTACATATCAAGAAAAGAAGCAAAGAAGGACTGTCGGTGTCAAAACCGGCGGATCTCGGGTAGGGGGTCCCGAACTATGCGTCTAGGCGGATGGTAATAGGAGAGGAGGGACACGATGTTTTACCTAGGTTCGGGCCCTCTTGATGGAGGTAAAACCCTATGTCCTGCTTGATTAATATTGATGATGTGTGTTACAAGAGTAGATCTACCACGAGATCAAGGAGGCTAAACCCTAGAAGCTAGCCTATGGTATGATTGTTGTTCGTCCTACGGACTAAAGCCATCCAGTTTATATAGACACCCGAGAGGGCTAGGGTTACACAGAGTCGGTTATAATGGTAGGAGATCTACATATCCGTATCGCCAAGCTTGCCTTCCACGCCAAGGAAAGTCCCATCCGGACACGGGACGAAGTCTTCAATCTTGTATCTTCATAGTCTTGGAGTCCGGCCGATGATGATAGTTCGGCTATCCGGACACCCCCTAGTCCAGGACTCCCTCAGTAGCCCCTGAACCAGGCTTCAATGACGACGAGTCCGGCGCGCATATTGTCTTCGGCATTGCAAGGCGGGTTCCTTCTCCGAATAATTTATAGAAGATTGTGAACACCAGGATAGTGTCCGGCTCTGCAAAAATA
Organism: Triticum aestivum; assembly: GCF_018294505.1. NCBI lineage: Eukaryota > Viridiplantae > Streptophyta > Magnoliopsida > Poales > Poaceae > Triticum > Triticum aestivum. The sequence goes on from NC_057807.1 coordinate 253,163,464, forward strand.
ATTTCCACATACCACCATAGAGAGAATAATATTTACACAAGTTCAATCTGCTGACGTATTTGATGGTGTGACGTTACACCACTACCAAGCCTTTACTTAAATTGTTTTTATTGTACCACCTCAGCGCGTTTAGCGAAGCGGTTTCCTTGGCATGTCTTGTCGAAGCAGCGATCGTGTTCCCCTTATTCCGGGATTCCCATAAATACGGACGTGGGTACCCCAACCGCGCCATTGATTGTGGCGCTTGGGGGATAAGCGAGTTTTATCAGGCCGGTGGGGACGCATGTTTTCGTCCACCCATATAAGGGGATAAAGATCCAACCCTTTTACCTGCACCTTCTTCCTCCTTGGCTTATCCATCTCTGTGAACCCGAGCTCCAGCGCCCAAGCCCGCACATCTCACCTCAACCTTCTCCAACCATGTTCGGAGCGGGAGGCAAGTGGATGGCCTCCTCCGTCTCGGAGGGGCAGATCCAGAAGCTGCGCAGCGCCGGATACTTGTCCAGCAACATCGCGCACCGGCTCCCCAACGAGGGAGAGCTCATCCCCACCCCAAGGCCCCATGAGAGGGTAGTATTCCTTCCCCATTTCCTCCGCGGACTGGGCTTCCCACTCCATCCCTTTGTCCGGGGGCTCATGTTCTACTACGGCCTGGATTTCCGTGATTTGGCCCTGAATTTCATCCTCAACATATCGGCGTTTATCGTCGTGTGTGAGGCCTTCCTCTGCATCCAGCCCCACTTCGGCTTGTGGCTGAAGACCTTCAGTGTCAAGCCGAAGGTTGTGAAGGGCAGCCAAGCGGAGTGCGGAGGCGCCATGGTGGGCAGGATGTCCCACGTTACTTGGCTTGAGGGCACTTTCGTGGAAACCATCAAGGGATGGCAATCGGGGTGGTTCTACATCACTGAGCCGCGTGACCCTAAATGGGCAGCGGCCCCCGAATTCAGATCCGGCATCCCCACACGGCTCACCTCCTGGAAAGAGAGCGGCCGGACAAGGGGTGATTCAGAGGAGCTGACCGGACTCCAAGCTTGCATCCAAAAGCTAGTGGACAAGAAGCTCAAGCTTGTCAACGTAGTCCAGGTCATGCTCATCTGCCAGATTCTCCCGTGCCAATGACGGGGCTTCAACATGTGGGAGTTCGATCCGGCGTAGCACCAGACTTTGAGCGGGCTCTTCGATACTACGTACGAAGATGTCTGGAAGCTGCTATTCAAGGGCGCCGAGGCTCCCGCATCCGCTACCGAAGATCACGGATTCAGCTCGCAGCGTCCAGCTGACGAGGTAAGTGATTTTGTCCTTTACACGACGCTTGTTTTCCATAGTTCGACTCTACGTGGGATCTAAACTCCCTTTCCTTTGACAGGACTGGTTGAAGAAGGCCGAACAGGCTATCTATCCGGCCCCATTGCCAAAGGACCCAGCGGACGCCCGTTTGACGGGGCTGCTGGCTCCGGCACCCCATGTGGTGCCGGAGAAGAAGGCCAAGAAGAAGGCCACGGGGACTCAGAAGAGTTCCCGTTTTTAGGTGCTATCGGATGATGACTCCGAGGCCGACTCCTCTCACCAAGGTGAGGAGGAGAAGAAGAAAGCCTCTTCCCCACCGGGGGAGAGAAGAAAAGGAAGGCCTCCCCAACGAGGGAGGCCGAAGGGTCCAAGAAGGGAAAAAATCTTCCCACGGACTGCTCTGCCAACGCCAGTGATGACGACGAGGACTGGCCTCCAAGGGCCAAGCCCCTGGCGAGATCGTGAGTATCCAGACTCCCGAATAACATCATGGTTTATCTTTTTTTTTGCCACACAATGTCTTTCTAATGCCGCATACAACCCTGCAGTCCGCCCAAGGACGATCTTCCCGCTTCGTCGAGCGGGTCCTTAGGTGCGTCGGATATGGATTCTCTTCCGACCGCCTCCACCCCCCGTGACATGGACGATGCCGAGGAGGGATCCCGGGAAGGGACCCGCCAGGAGGAGGAGGTCCCGGAGGTGTCGCAGGACAACCTCCCGGACTTTGCACCGGACTCAGCTCCGGATCCCATAGTGGCTCCAGAGTCCGGCGGGCGGCCCCTTTGTAAGAAGGGCAAGATCGTGACACCGGCAGCCTCCGTCCAACCGGAGGCGCCGGATAGCTTGCTGGAGGCGCTCAATGGCGCCTCCATCAAAGAGGAACACCGCACTGTTATGAGTGCGGTGATTCAGAAGGTGCAGCTCACCAAGAGCGGGCTGACCGAAGCCTGCAGCAGCCTTCTAACAGGCTTTGAGGTAAGAATTTTGATATATGTAAAATAGTACCGCATAGACAGTAGCCCCTGATGCTCGGTTCGGTGTTCAGAAAGAAAAGCCGGACTGAGGATCTAAGAAGATATACGCAGGAGTCATAAAAAATATGTCGATGTGGGATTGCAGGCTGCACTACTGACCTCTGCCGCACTGACTGCGGAGGTCAATACTTTGAAGGAAGGCCTCGAGCGGTCCGAGAACGAGCTCGGCCATGCCAAGAAGCAGCTCGAGGACAAGGAAGGTGAGTAACACCTTATTAAAATTGTACCTTACAGAAAAGGATTTTGGTTGCAAAATGAAAGACAAGGATAACATGGGTACTGCAGGGGCCACTAACGAGGTGGCGACCCTGAAAGAGGCGGTGGCCACGGCTGAACGCAATGCGGCCGCGGAGCGCACCGAGCGAGAGAAGCAGGAGGCGCGGGTGGCGGAGGTACATCAAGAGCTCCAGGATCTCATGAAAAAACATGAGAGCTTGGAGCGTGACTCGAAGACTCGAGAGTCTGAGCTTGCAACGGCTCTTGAGAGTGCCAAAGCCGCTAAGGCCAAAGCCTACAAGGCCCTCCAAGAAATCGAGGCGTTGAAGAAAATAGCAGCGGGTAAGGCATTTTTCATGCAAAGTAAGCATGCGAGTGTTAATTACCTGTTGCTTACCTGAATTCGGAGCTCTCCAGGAGCGTTCGCAGATCTTCCTCGCAGCATGTCCGATGCTGCCGCATTCTACCGGGCCGAGGAGGGGAGCTCGACGAAGAAGGCCTTCTGGTCTCAGCATGCTAAGGCCGGACATCCGATGCCCCTTAGCGACCAGCTAAAGTAGCTGGTCGAGCTCCACAAGGCGGCCGAACAGGCCATGAAGGGCCTCATAGTTCGGCTGTGGCCTAAGGAGGCCATGCCTGGGAGCTACTTCGGCCTGGTGCGGCGGCTGGTGGATGTGTGCCCGAGGGTTGAAGTCATCAAGCACTCCGCCTGTATTGAAGGTGCCCGTCGGGCCCTTGCCCGCGCAAAGGTGCACTAGGGCAAGATGGATGCCCAAAAGCTCGTGACGGACCCACCACCGGAGGGCAAGGAGCATAGCACGCCCGAGATGTATTATAAGAGTGTGCTGAAGGGCGCCTGCACTATTGCGGGGAGTGCTCCAAAGATGTAATATTTGAGTAGACTCGCATTTTGTTATCCTGTGCGCTGAAAACTTAGTTCATTTGCGCTAAGCAACACATTTTAATTTAAAATATTATTTTCTGTGCGGCTGTTTATCAAATCTGAGAGATGGCAAGTCGTCGGCTTCAGCCCCCATGCCACGAGTGTTGGGGTGTTCGGGATAAATTTGAGCACTCTTGTTCCCATATTTGGGTCCATCTAGGGAGGCGCTCAACACAACGAACAAGGCAACCAGACTTATAATGCTTGAACACTCTCACTTAGCCATAGAATTCTATAATTTTAAATTTCGGCGAAGCCCCTAGTCTTTGGAAGGCCGAATTTGGGGCGCTATCCACGCCTGGGACGGACAAAAACCGGCTCCTCGCTCTAAGCGGCATAAGTCTTTAGGGACTCGCCAAAAACCTCTCCAACAGCGACCAGCTCTCGCCTCATCATGACGGTCAGTTTTAGCTTTCTCCACTGAGGCGTTAACCCAGCTCAACTGGGGCGCAATCGCAGTGGTTCTCCCAGTGCTACCTTAGCCGATACAACGCAACGTAAGGTACCAAAACATGGGAGCCGAGCAAACCCAACTATTGACCCAAGACATGATTCGGAGCTGATGCATATAATGCTATGAGTTCGGGGTGCCGCACTTGTGAAAGTGTTCGGACTTATCACACCATGATGCGGGAAACATAAGCCCCTGGTGTATTTAGCCGTACCAAAACGTACGGATGTGTAATGTCACAAATGAACATATGTATAAAAAAGAAATGCAATTGGAAGCAAAAAGGTGCTGCATTACTTATTCAAGAAAAACTGCTGTAAGTGCAGAACGATACAAATGGTGCGATAAGCAAGGGATGGGACTGTTAAACATGTCCCCCTCCAGGGGTAGGCTGCGGAATGGTGCATAAAACAGATTTAATGCTCGTAATGGAGACCACCTGGATATTCGTTGTAGCCTTTCTTCTTCCCTAGCTGTTGCATCGTGAGTTCGGCAGGTCTACTGCCGGGCTGGGCCTCTGACGAATGGAGTCCTGCGGGTAAAAATAAAAAGGAAAAAGAAAAAAAAGAACGACACACTTGAGAGCCCTTGGTGTGGTCAAGCCGCAGTCTGGGCCTATCGTGGTCGCGCCCTCTCCCTATGCCCATGGTATCTTCAGAGCGTAATGGTGTACGCGAAGGACCTGTCTTGACGTTTTACAGGGGCTGGGGTTGGGGCCGCACTGCTACGTGTGCTCGGAACGTGCCAGGTGGTCTTGTTGTATATTACTCCGGGCGCGTTTAGCCGTGTCCGGTTGCTTAACGGCCTGACTCGAGAATTGCCTTAAGAGGCTGCACTGTACTTCTGCCGCGAGAGCCGCTGTATGTTCCTCTGTTCAGAGGGAGCGTTCAGTGTTTCTGTTGACCGTGATGACCCCTCGAGGGCCTGGCATCTTGAGCTTGAGGTATGCGTAGTGCGGCACCGCATTGAACTTTGCGAACGCGGTACGTCCCAGCAGAGCATGATAGCCGCTGCGGAACGGAACTTTGTCGAAGATTAACTCCTCGCTTCGGAAGTTATCCGGGGATCCGAAGACCACTTCCAGTGTAACTGAGCCTGTACAATTGGCTTCTACACCTGGTATGATGCCTTTAAAGGTCGTGTTGGTAGGTTTAATCCTTGAGGGGTCTATGCCCATTTTGTGCACTGTGTCCTGATAAAGCAGGTTCAGGCTGCTGCCGCCGTCCATCACGACTCTGGTGAGGTGAAATCCATTGACGATTGGGTCTAGAACCAATGCGGCGAATCCGCCATGGCGGATGCTGGTGGGGTGGTCCCTCCGGTCAAAAGTGATCGGGCAGGAGGACCATGGATTGATCTTCGGGGCAAGTGGCTCCATCGCGTATACGTCCCTTAGTGCATGCTTCCGCTCCCTTTTGGGTATGTGCGTTGCGTAGATCATGTTCACCGTTCGCACCTGTGGGGGGAAACCCTTCTATCCTATATTGTTTGGCAGTCGGGTCTCTTCCTCGTCATCGCTGTGCAGCCCCTTGTCATTGTTTGCGGCAATTAACTTGCCTGCCTGTTTGAATACCCAATAGTCCGTGTTGGTGTGGTTGGCTGGCTTTTCAGAGGTGCCATGTATCTGGCACGAGCGGTCGAGTATTCGGTCCAAATTGGACGGACCCAGAGTAGTTCTTTTGAATGGCTTTTTCCGCTGACCGAGTTTAGAGCCTCTGAATCTGGCATTGACTGCCGTATCTTCACTGTTATCGCCATCAATGTGGCATTTGTTTTTGTTGCGACGCGACCTACCATTACGGTCCTTGAAATCCGAACTACCAAAATTTTTGCTAAGGTTATTGCTGCGTGCTAGCCAGCTGTCCTCACCCGCGCAGAAGCAGTTCATGAGTGATGTGAGGGCTGCCATTGATTTCGGCTTTTCCTGTCCTAGGTGCCGGGCAAGCCACTCGTCGCGGATGTTGTGCTTGAAGGCCGCTAGGGCCTCTGCATCCGGACAGTCGACGATTTGGTTCTTCTTTGTTAGGAACCGTGTCCAGAATTGTCTGGCCGATTCGTCTAGCTACTCAATTATGTGGCTTAGATCATCGGCGTCTGGTGGTCGCACATACGTGCCTTAGAAGTTATCGAGGAATGCGGCTTCCAGGTCTTCCCAACTCCCGATTGACTCTGCTGGCAAGCTGTTAAGCCAATGCCGGGCTGGTCCTTTAAGTTTGAGTGGGAGATATTTGATGGCGTGAAGATCATCACCGCGGGCCATGTGGATATGGAGGAGATAGTCTTCGATCAAAACCGCGGGGTCTGTTGTGCCATCGTTGATTCAATGTTCACGGGTTTAAACCCTTCGGGGATTTGATGATCCATTACTTCGTCTGTGAAGCATAGTGGGTGTGTGACGCCTCTGTACTGGGCGATATCACGACAGAGCTCGAAAGAGCTTTGTCTATTTTGTTCGGCCCGGCCGAACTTACTGTGTCCGGCACGACGGTTGTCGTCACGTATCATGGGGCGCCCACGCGATCCATAGATTGATCTTGATTGTCTTGCCTTATCCTCCAATACATCTCGCAAGTCCGGAGCGTTCCCCTGTGGCTTTGTGCTCTTCGAGCGATGTCGGGGTACGGTTCTAGTGAAGGGCCTAGGGGCCTCTCTGTCGCGACCACGGGTTGGTCGGTCAGCCCTATTGTCTGCTGGTGATGCAGGTTCATACGCCTCCTCCTCTAATCGGGGGAGCAGCTTGCGTTTAGGGTAACTTTTGGAGGGGTGTTCGAGCTCATGCTCTTCGGCCGTGAGGACTTCAGTCCATCTGTCGGCTAGCAGATCTTGATCAGCTCTAAGCTGTTGCTGCTTTTTCTTGAGGTTGTTTGCCGTGGCCATAAGCCTGCGTTTAAAACGCTCTTGTTTGACGGGATCTTCAGGCACGACGAATTCATCGTCGTCGAGGCTTGCCTCGTCTCCGGAGGGAGGCATGTAGTCCTCTACCTCTTCTTCTGCCACTCTCTCATGAGGGCTGGCATCTCCGTCCTCCTGTGCTGAATCTTGCTGGAGTGGGTTGTCTTCGGCACTATCTGGGGTGTTATTATCTCTGGTGCCGGAATCTTCATTCTTGCTATGGCGGGATTTAGAGCGGCGCCGCTGACGACGGCGCTTGGGCTGTTTCTTGGAGGGGTCATCCTCTGCTGCCCCTTTGCCATTCCCATCCTTTGGGATATCCACCATGTATATGTCATATGATGAGGTGGCTTTCCAGTGCCCGTAGGCACTGGTTCTTGGTCGTCTCCGGCATCGTCGTCCATACTGTCGATGTCTTCGGAGTCATAGTCTAGCATGTCGGTTAGATCATCGACAGTGGCTACCAAGTAGGTGGTGGGTGGGTTTTGAATTTCTTCGTCATCCGCATCCCAACCATCCTGGCCGCAGTCCGGCCAGGGCTCTCCTGATAATCAGAGATACCTTAGCGAACTCAGGATGTCGCCAAAAGGTGAGTGTTGAAAGATGTCTGAGGCTGTAAACTCCATGATCGGCGCCCAACCGGATTCGATTGGTGGGGGCGCGGGAGGTTCGGAGTCTGGCAAGGAGTCTGGCACCTCGGAGTCACAACCTTCGTGAGGGACAAGATCAGTGTTCGGCTCTATCGCCGTAGAGGTTGCAGCCCCCGAGGCGGCATCTAACCACCCGTCCTCGATCTGCGCAGCTGGCTCTAAATTGAAGATCGGAGCGGGCTCAAGTGCGGCCTCCAGGGTACTGTCCGGCTGCAGAGCTAGATCATGCCCGTCGTGACAGTGCGGCGCGCTTGGCTGTGGCTCAAATCCATCAAATATCAAGTCCCCGTGGATGTCAGCCGAGAAGTTCAAACTTCCAAATCTGACCTGACGGCCAGGGGCATAACTTTCGATCTGCTCCAGATGGCCAAGCGAATTGGCCCGCAGTGCAAAGCCGTCGAATAGGAAGATCTGTCCGGGGAGGAAGGTCTCACCCTGGACTATGTCGTTGATGATGATCGAAGGAGCCATCAAGCCTATCGGCGACGACACAGAGGAACTCTCAATGAAAGCACCAAAGTTGGTGTCAAAACCGGCGGATCTCGGGTAAGGGGTCCCGAATTGTGCGTCTAGGCGGATGGTAACAGGAGACAAGGGACACGATGTTTTACCCAGGTTCGGGCCCTCTTGATGGAGGTAAAACCCTACGTCCTGCTTGATTAATATTGATGATGTGTGTTACAAGAGTAGATCTACCACGAGATCAAGGAGGCTAAACCCTAGAAGCTAGCCTATGGTATGATTGTTGTTCGTCCTATGGACTAAAGCCATCCGGTTTATATAGACACCGGAGAGGGCTAGGGTTACACAGAGTCGGTTACAATGGTAGGAGATCTACATATCCGTATCGCCAAGCTTGCCTTCCACGCCAAGGAAAGTCCCATCCGGACATGGGACGAAGTCTTCAATCTTGTATCTTCATAGTCTTGGAGTCCGGCCGATGATGATAGTTTGGCTATCCGGACACCCCCTAGTCCAGGACTCCCTCAAGGAGGCTTAAAGACCATGACTTGACTGACCAGATTTAAGGGGCATTTAAACATCATGTGCAACGTATGAACAAACATAAACATTGCATATTCCAGATTCTACAATGGAATGCACATGTATTAGGTTATGCCATGTATGATGATGCCTAAATGTATAGATAGCAGGCAGGAGTGATTCATCATTGCACGCACAATTGAATTGCAGGTTAAGGGCCAGTTTGATTTCGCCTTTTCAGGGCATATTGTCAAAATAAGCCATAAAAGATGCAAAGAAGTCATTTTTGAGTTATGGGCTTAGGCTTAACTAATTTCGCTTTGGAGGGGGGTGTTTCAGGTAGAACCTCACTAAAAATTGAAGGGAAGGGGAATAGTGAAATGACTCTGTTGTCTGCCTATATTACACTCAAAATGCAACTGTTGATGCTCGCGTCACACCTGACCCTCAAGTAAAAACAAACACGCAAGCATTAATTGCCCTGTCCGCTTGTATCTCCTCTCCCCTTTCCCTCTACCTCGATCCTCTGCCTGCAGCATTAGGGTTCCTCCAGCGAGCCGTCGCCACTAGTCCCATCTGGACTGGTCCTCGATGATGCTATGTCCAGCTAGGCTACATGGCCGGCGGGTAGGGGCAAATCTCCCTGGCTGCTCCTCCCTCTGGCGCCACCCCTCATTCTCATGGTCTCCAGCAGCTGCTCCACTGTGGTTTGTCCAATGCACTACTCTGGCGGGCGCTGCACAACTACGGCTGATGCCACACTACGGCAGAAGGCACCTTATTCCCCCTCCCCTCCTCCCAGACCATGACCTTGAGGTGCTGTTGAAGGATGAGCTCATCCAACAAGGTGAGGATCTCCGCTGATTTTTGCCAAATTTTCATTCTGATCCACTATACGATGAATTGCTATGAGGTGCTGTTGAAGGATGAGCTCATCCAACAAGGTGAGGATCTCCTCTGATTTTTTGCCAAATTTTCATTCTGATCCACTATACGATGAATTGCTATGAGCTGCTTCTACTGCTGCTATATGATGCATTGCTATGAGCTGCTCCTGCTGCTGCTATATGATGAATTGCTATGAGCTGCTGTTGCTGTATGATGAGTTGCTATGAGCTGCTACTGCTATATGATGAATTGCTATGAGTTGTTGCTGCTATATGATGAGTTGCTACAAGCTGCTCCTGCTGCTGCTATATGATGAATTGCTATGAGCTGCTCCTGTTGCTGCTATATGATGAATTGCTATGAGCTGCTCATGCTGCTGCTATATGATGAATTGCTATGAGCTGCTGCTGGTATATGATGAATTGCAGACTGCTGTTGTTGTATGATGAGTTGCTATGATCTGTTGCTGCTGCTATATCATGCTTTCAGGTGGTGCTGCTATATGATAATAACCAGCCACTTGGACCATCGAATTTCAATAAATAATTGTTCTTCATTTAAATGTGGGTCATGCGTTCTTCGTTTAAATTAGGCAATGGGACCTCTATGGAAAACATTGACCAAAGTAGATTGTGCCAAGTAGATGGTATCTTTGTATTTGCATTTTGAGCAAATAGTGATGGTCTGTTTTCCTATCATATCAATTACTGCACTGGGTTCAATTTGTGATGTTTGCAAGTCAAATTAATTTCCATATGGGCAGCAAAATGAAAAATATATAATGCAATCTAGACTTTCCACTGATCATACCAAAGATAAGCTGAAAACGCAATGAAAAGAACTGGTTGGCTTATTACATGGAGCTTAAATACACAGGTGCTTATTTTCTTAGGATAACTCGTAATAACGGTCCCTAAGAAACTTGGCTAATAGAACTGGCATACAAATAACATGTCACGATGATTGCAATGGAGGAGTGACGTACCATAGCACACTGTATAGGCTCACTGCTGCATCTCCTTTTTTGCCATGTTCGATGAAATTGCCACATACATCTTATACTTTTTCACTGTGTAACCCTATCTGCAAGTTGACACGGCTAATTTCAGACATCTCTACATGATACTACATTGCATATCCCTTGCACATATTTAAACCACCAATTAACGATTTTGTGTGTACCATAAACTAGCCATGACTCTGTATGCTGGACTAGCAGGCACTCTAAGGGGGCCCAATGTAGTCCACTGGAATTCCTACATGCCACCCACGATTTTGTGTAATGTACTGCCCCTATTCCTAAATATATGTCTTTGTAGAGATTCCAGTATGGACCACATACAGATGTATATAGATGCATTTTCGAATGTAGATCCACTCATTTTGCTCCGTATGTAGACAATAGTGGAATCTCTAGAAAGACTTATATTTAGGAACGGAGGTAAGAGGTAGTATCATGTATGACATCTACATATCTAATTTAGCAGCCAGTAGTAGAAATCATTGTCTACACAAAGGGATTACTGGTCGAAAATCCTACCAAAGCACGCAGGCAGGCACATAACAATACAAGAGAGAGAGACGCGCTTACAAGATCATAGCAATGCCTCAGTCCAGGATCTTGGTTGGCCAAGCTGTTAGATCCAGAAGAAACATCGTCCTTGTAGTTTTTGCCAGCTGCATAACATGTAACAGCGACCGGTTAGTATATTTGAAGTACATCGGGCAGGTGATGCTGGACGAGTTTAAAGGTGACAAGTACCTAGGCCGTGGCGGGTGCTTGTCATCTCCCCAGACGGTGGGAATCAGGTTAGAAACATCGAGGGTGATGATGATGCGCTGGCTGTCGGGGTCCAGTAAGGAGATCTAGAACCGTCGAGTAGGGTGTTTGTGGAGCGGCTCTGGTAGGGTGGACTACGGTGTGGGCGAAGCGGATCTGTGGTCGTGGACGAGGGCATAGGTGAAGCTGCTCTGGTGGTTGGGTTAAGGATGGTGTCGACGACGCGGATCTGCGGTCGTGGACGGGGCATCAGAAGATGCTTCGGTGGTTGGGTTAAGGATGGTGTCGACGATGCGGATCTGCGGTCGTGGACGGGGCGTCAGAAGCTGCTCCGGTGGTTGGGTTAAGGGTGGTGTCAATGATGCGGATCTGCGGCCATGGACGGGGTGTCAGAAGCTGCTCCGGTAGGTTGGATGAGGGTGCGAGGAAGCGGATCTGAGGCCGTGGACTTGTGAGTTGGCAAAGCGGCCCCGGTAGGGTTGAGAATGCTATAGGTGAAGCTACTCCGGTAGGGTTGACGATGGTGTCGGCGAAGCGGCTCCGGTAGGGTTGAGGAAGGTGTCGGCGAAGCGGCTCCGATAGGGTTGAGGAAGGTGTCGGTGAAGGGGATCAGAGGCCGTTGACGGGGGCGTCGGTGGGGCGGCTCCGGGGGGTGTGGACGAAGCATCTCTGGTGGGGAGTATGAATGAGCCGCTGCAGATGCGCGGTGGTTGACGAGAGTACCGGCAAAGCAGATCTGGCGCCGTGGACAGGGCCGACACTGAATGGGCTGTGGTACAATGGTGGATGAGCAGTCTACTTGTTTCTAGGGGAGGTGGGAGGGGTAGATGCGGCCGCAGAAGCATATCCGGCGAGGTGGACGCCGCTAGCAGTGAATGGGCTATGGTACGCCGGTGGATGAGCAGTCTAGGGTTTCGAGAGGGGAGGGGAGAAAGGGCGATGAAGTACAGACGGCGTGATGTAAGATGCTCTGGTGTTGTGGAGTTAGTCGTTTTTGTGGGAGGGGGAGAGGAAATGGGGGTGCCGTGTAGTGGGGGGAACCGGAAGTTACCAAAGCAGCCCCGACCTATCATGTAGATGAGGGCGGTATTGTAACTGTTGGTCTCCGTGCACCAAGGACAAAAGGGGGATTTCGCATGCTAAAGACTAAGGTGGCGGAAATTTTAGAAGGAGGCGGGAGATTTTTCCGCCCGCGGGATCGTTCGTATCCAGTTTCAACTAATTTTGGACCGTGCTAGCGGGAAGGTCATGCTAGACTGTGTACACGGGGCACGCGTCAGCAGTTAATAACTGGTGTGAAGTCCACCCCAGAAAAAAGACAATAACTCGGGATGATGCGGCGATAACTTGGACGTTCACACGGGCGCGGCCAATCGTACGGCTGTAGTGGCGCGTTCACAAAAAAAGGGATCAAACGCTCAGCCTATGTATTTCTCGTGTAAATAGATAATTTAGTGCCATTGGTTATTTACTTTAAACATAATGCATTGATGTGTTAGTGTAGAGCCGCACAAAAAGAAATGGATATTGTAGTTAGCTACTTAAAAGTATTACCTCATATGATTGCATAGCCTCCATTTCATAAATTGCATACCCGTTGAATTCATATATGAATATTACATATATACTTCAAAATAGAAACTTAAATCATCCAAGACTAATGAATTTGAATGCAAGAGTAACAATGGTGCATGTACATGATAGCTACATTGGTTGTTTGAAGAAACATCACTGTAACTTTCGCATGCACAACTGAAAAGGTTTATTTAAATAGAAAAAAATGTGATATGTGAGTGTCCAATCTTTATAGCGTTGAATCGATATTGTACCTTTGGCCACGATACGAAGTAGATATTGACTTATGTTCAAGCGATGCACGTCCACAATCGCTAGATAGTCATACGTGAATGAATTGTGCAATCTCTCTGACATGCATACATATCTCATTTCCCCGTGGGCATCGTAATCACACACGCGCACTTCATGCATTTCTTTCCCTCCGTCAGGGTTAAATTCGTCTTTCTACCCCGTCCTACAAGTCTCTCACACAGAAACACACATGCTCTCTATGTCTAACATGCCCACCCCTTTAATTCCGCCCACCAACAGCCACTAATGTCTCAAAGTATAATAATGTCTCTCACACATATGCTATCTACCTATCCCTTAATATAGCTAGATATGTGTCACACAAACTCCTTCTCCCTACTAGCAAGATGCCCATGCGTTGCACGGAACATCAATATGCATTTGTATGAGAATTTATCTTGTGGGAGAAAAGGATGAACGTGGGAATGCCTTATTTGCAAATGTGGAGAGGGGTGTGGGTATCTTTTTGCAAAATTGCCATATTTTCCTTCCTGTCTGTCGGGTATAAATCGGATGGCCTATATTGCAGGATGGCAGGAACACCATCATCACCAACTCTATTTTTTTATAAGAGTAGAGATATTCGAGTGTCACTGCCCCCCCCCCCACACACGCACACACACCCACACTTCCCAACACTGAAGGAGTAGGGTGACACCTCGATCTTGATACTAATCTATCGACTGGCTTCTCTCTCAAACATACACACACCCACACTTCCCAACACCGAAGGAGTAGGGTGACACCTCGATCTTGATACTACTCTATTGACTGGCTTCTCTCTCAAACATACACACACACACACTACCCCGCACCGAAGGAGTAGGGTGACACCTCGATCTT
>NC_057807.1:253177890-253184621 GCF_018294505.1 Triticum aestivum
ATTCGTTTCTCTCTCAAACATTGTGCCTCGGTGCCTCGCTCGGTAGCCCCCTCGATATGTAGACTTCTCGTGCGCGCACAACTGTAGTGATGATGACGCTGAACCCAGTGTGCCTTGTTTTTACTGGCCTCATGTGATAGTTTTCACCCTGTTTTCTGTTAATTAACAAGGCAACCTTTTCTTTGTCACTACTAGTGAATCTGAAATCATTTGGGGCAGACATAAAATATATCACTTCAACCCAATTATCGCAGCAACTATTTTAAAAGAAATTAGCTAGCTGCCCGTGTGTTGCACGGACCATCAAGATGCATTTGTATGAGTAGTTTATCTTGTGAGAGAAAAGGCTGAATGAGGGAAGCCCTTATTTGCGAACGTGGAGAGACGTGTGGGTATATTTTTGCAAAATTGCCATAGTTTCTTTCCTATCCGTTAGATATAAATCCGACGGCCTATATTGCAGGATGGCACGCACACCATCATCACCAACTCTGTTTTCTACTCCCTCCGTCCGAAAATACTTGTCATCAAAATGGATAAAAAGATATGTATCTAAAACTAAAATACGTCTAGATACATTTCCTTTTATCCATTTTGATGACAAGTATTTCCGGACGGAGGGAGTATTTGTCTTTTTAGAGATTTCAACAAATGACTATGACCGGACCTTACCAACATAGTCAAAAAAGTAGTCCATAACTTTGATGTTACCCTCTTTTCTTGGCGGTGCAGTGCCATCTGGATACCTCGTAAATAAATCAAGGACAAATCTGACCCCTTCATGAAAAGACATACGTAGCAAAATGAGTGAATCTACACTCTAAAATATGTCTACATACACATCCGTATGTGGTAGTCCATTTGAAATCTGAAAAATACAAATATTTAGGAACGAATGGAGTATATATAAGAGTAGACATGGAGATATATCTCCAGCATGGTCTACAACAAAAATGTGCTGGGCTGGTTAGCATCGGATGCTCGCAACGCGATGACATGAGTTCGAATTCTGTCTTTTAACTTTAGATTTTTATATTATATATTACTCTACTTATTTCATATGTACTTCTTTCGCTACTGTACTAACAGTGGAACCCACAGAGTACTTAGAATATTAAGGATGGACTTGTTTCTTTTTAACTTTCTGTACGAAGCTATAGCCACCCTGCAAGTCACGTGTACACTGTACATGCAATTAACTTTTTATAGAGGGACAATCATACAGGAAATTAACTCAAATGGATTGGATGCCACTCTATTATTTCCAGCATAAAGAGCATCTCCAATGGCAGCCGGCAATTTTCCTCCCGCTTCCTTCCGCGGAGGACGACATCAAACGCCAGCGGCATACATTTTTACAACTCTAACCAACCAAATGAAATTCGTGCAAACACGGACTGATTTCATATAAGCATGAAGGATTTCGTATAAAAAATCCAGATCTTCATATAAACATGATGGATTTCATTACATTTACATGAACTAAGAGGTGCCAATCCGGCTCTCTTGTATAATTAATACTCCCTCCGTCCGGAAATACTTGTCCTAGAAATGGATATATCTAGACTTATTTTAGTTCTAAATGGCCGCCCGTGGATCCCTTTGTCTTTCTCATGTCCGTCAGACACTTGTGGGGTCGACAAAGGTCCTCGAAAGAGACGAAGCAGCAAAGAAACCACCTGAATCCGCGGTCGTCGCCTCGGCGGTGGCCTTCATGGGTCCCAAGTGGCGGCGGCCTCCCGTGTTCTACTTCTCCTCGATGATGGCGGCGGACACGGAGAAGCTGGCCACCGACTCGTCGCTCTCCATGCACCCGGCTTCTGTCTCTGCCTACATGGCGCTGCCGTAGGCACGGGAGGCGTGCCCATAGACATGGGAGACGCGGCCACCGCAGACACTGGTGGAGCGGTACGACGCGACAGCGACGGCGCCCGTACCGGCGTGCTCGCCGCCGTGCCGGCATGGAGCAACTCGCCACTCCTCATCGAGCTAAACTGGAGCAGCGAGTTGCTGAACCACATGCCTGCTTGGGGCGGCAACTGGCTCCATCGGGCCAAGCGAGGTTGGTGCAGCACCGAGCGGCCTCGCCCGTATCCGGAGGGCTCAGCGGGCCACCCAGCCGGGTAATATGCCGGAGAATGGCTCATCGGAAGCCATCGAAAGGGTGGAGAAAATGGTGAAGGAGGAGATGAGGGAGCGACGGAGGGGTACGATTCTTGCCCGCTATCTGTCTGGCCTCGTGTAAATAGAGGGCGGATGGTTGGAGCTTGGCCGGCGTCTGGCCTCATTTAAACTGAGGGCAGACGGGAGGAGCTCGGCCGGTGTTGCGTTTAATTCCGGCCCGCTCATGAACGGATGTGTGGCCGGAGTAGGATTCTCGGTTTGCATAAGGGTTTAACGGAGGGGTTTAATAGAGGCGCCGGGCGTGCAGCGGGCGGCGCAGTACTACTCGATTTGACAACATTAATGAGCCGTCAAATCACAAAGGCCCTCGCCTCTCGTGAAACTGACCGAGCTAGACTGCCCTGCCCTCTAGCCTTTTAAAAAATGTATATACTCCACTTTTGTACAGTAGTAGTATCGATGGATTGCGCCATGGAGCAAAACTTGAAATTAAAAAAAGTTGGTACATATAGAGAGCACTTGTGAACTATGTGTCGTACATGGCAATAAATAAAGTACTACACGATACTAATATATGATACATGGCGCAGGGGTACTTTGGCTGGCCATAGTGGGGGTAACATAAGTAGTAACATGCACTTGGGAGTCGCAAACATGCTTATGTGGCAGGCAAAGAAGAGAAAGATGGTTATAGTAACATAGGTAGATACCGTAACATAATAAATGCGATGCTACTATGTGTCATGCATGGCAATAAATGAGACCACCTACGATACTACTCTATGATACTATGCACTATAGAGGCAGTAACATAGAATAGTAACATATACATGTTACTAGTCTAAGTTACTCCCCACTATGACCAGCCTAAGTATTATTAATACAGTTTTGCTAGAACTCATCTAGATGAGATATAATTTGGTCTCATTCATCTTTTATAGCCATTGGATGTGTTGCTATAAGATGCATGTGTGCTGACGTGGGTTGTATTTGTTCTGGTGCAATGAACTGACCACTGCATGTCATGTTTGATAGTCTCAAGTCATTGAAAGCATACAAGTCATTGCTCTATTTATGTCAAAAAATAAGAAACAACGTGAGAGTTAATGCACCACACCTATGTGTTTACTATTTGGTTTTCGTAAGATGACTTAATACTCACCTAGACGGATGGAGTATTCGATTTGACAGCGGGCGGCGCAGTTCCCGATACGGCTTTAATGCAGACGAGGGAGGGAGTAGTTGTTCCCGATATGTTGAACGGCCAATGCATCCTCCTTCAATTAATGCATGAGGGAACTAATGGGAGGAGGTCCGGGAAAAGAGGTTGCACGATGTGAATGCAACGCAGTTTGCCCTCATTGCCCTCATATAAAGGCGCCCCTCCATTCCAATGCATCTACCACATCGTACGCACCTAAGCATTTTCCTAAGCACCTACACTAAGCGCAAAAGAGCTCACTCCAGACCCATGGCGGCGATGCGCGTGAGCGGCCAGGGGCTACGCCAGATGGTCCACGACGTCGGCCTGCGGCATGGCGCCGAGGATCGTCTCCAGACGGTGTTGGAGACCGGATGGTGGATGGCTGCCGTCGATGCCAACTACGACTCTCAGTTGGACCAGATGATCGTTGCCACCAGCAACAAGTTCACCGTCCTCAAGAAGCTCGCGGATGACATCGCCGTACTCCTACAGCCCGCGCGCCCGGGCCCCTCATTGCCTGCCACCCTAATCGGCCTCCATGGTCGGAACCTCTTTCAAGCACTGGTGGCCCTGCGACTGCCCGCTGACGCCACAAAGAATGTCCACCTGGAGGTTGCGCTCGCCATGAGGCGCCTCGCCCTGCAAGAATTCGTCGACCTACACATCCACATGTACCAGCAAATTGTGTACATAGGTATCTACAAGGCCAGTGAGGACGCTACGACATTGGCCTTCCTCAACCGGATGGAAGCCTTGGATGCCTTTGTTGAGAAGCACCTCGACCTCACCACAAAAGCCGCCGCTCCTTAGCCGCCGGTCGGTGGCCCGGCGCACTAAGTTGAGGAGCAGGAGGAGGTCGTACGTTCGTGGATCCATCTTTATTCTTGCCTTTTGTAACCACCACTGCAATCGCATCATCGTGGCCTTAATTCTTATTGTGCTGTTGTATTCTCGTTCCAGTCAATACCAACATGTGCGATCCCTTTGCTTAATTATATGCATCACTGTAACTAGTACTCCATCCGTCAATTTATAAGTTGTTCTTACCTTTTCCATTAACTTCGTGCAACGCGCGGGCATCTTGCTAGAAACACTAGAATATGTCTATATAATCCGTATGTGATAGTCCATTTGAAATCTCAAAAAAGACAAATATTTAGGTACGGAGGGAGTAATATATTAGGAGTATATCAAAACAATAGTGATTTCTTTCAAGTTTGTGCACAAATACTACTATTCTACTACATTGGATCCATCGCAATGCACGGGCACATTGCTAGTAAAAGGAAAAGGCCTGCCGCGTTCGCGTCACACCCCCACATGCCCGGTAATCGGGAGTACAACACGCCCCGTCCAGCACGACACATAGCTTAGGGAAGGCGTGTTGCCTAGCATTTTCACTTTCATGTGGGACCACCGTTGACCAAACTGACACCCCGCCCGCCGCTGGGTTGGAAAACAGAAACGAGGGTTAGATCTAGCTGTTGCACGGAAGCCAAGAAATTTGGTGTCAGACGGGGCTCATTGATAGAGTAGGAGCATTCTGTACTAGTACTACTCCTACTAGTACCAAGTTTGTACTCCTAATACTATATTACTAGTAGTACCACTATACAACTAGTAGGTACGTGCACGGCACAACATCGTAGGAACAAAAAACGGGAAGATCTTGTTTTGGGTGATTTATCTTTTTTTCAATCAACGTAGTATGAATAATATGATGTGGGGGGCACCCATGAAGCTTATGTGGCTTGGTTGCATGGCTACGGAAGGTTAGAGAAAAATAAATAGATAATGTGTTTAGAGTGCACTACACTAAATAGATATACTTTGGATCCATTGCAACGGACCGGCACATCTATATCTATACCCCCTATATAGTGTGTGACAAACTTTGAAAGTTGGTCGTTGGATGAAGCCAATCCAACGGTACAAAGATGGCAAATCCGAGCACTACTGGCCGTTGGATATCATCCACCAGATTATGCCACATGTATAATCTAGAAGACTCCATGGTTGAACTTAATTCATGACTAACTTTGCCACAACTAAGCTTAGGCAAAGTTATTAGTTCTTCAAAATGAGAGCCACAAGTTGGCAAGCCTAAGGGAATCTTGCCACATTTTTTGTGTGTATGTCATGTGGGGCCTTAGTGTGGCTTGCCTATGGTGTGGCTTGAACCAAACACTCACCTAAGTTAATCAAACTTGCCTAACCTTACATTCCACCAGATTTTGCCACATGTTAGAATCCAGAAAACTCCACATGTAGAAGCATAATGCACAAACCACCAGAATCTCATGCGTGCAATGCACGTGTACCTTACTAGTACTACTCCAGTTGGTAGTACTAGTAAGAAACAAATTCTAGTTTTGGCACGAGATCGTACTGCGGGAGCACCACAAGGCCTGCCGTAGGAGTTACATTTTCCTCTTGGGGCCCACGGGACCGAACTTCAGTGGCTTAGTGCCCGGCCTATGAGTCAATGACATGCGGACCTTAAATGCGGCTGGCCCACATGTCATTCTCATGGTGGTGGCGTGGTTCGCGACTTACTCGTTCGAGATGAACCAGCCGATGGTGGCGTGGTCGTGGCGAGGGTGCCACAGTTGGGCATCGGGGCGTTACGAGGCGTAGATGGCCACACCGGTGGGTACTACCTATAGTACATAAGTACTCCAGCTGAGGATTGATGCCCGGGATGAAATGTGTCACAGCCGCTGGATGAAAATTCGATGGTACGGGAGTACGGATCGAAGCACAGCAGCGGAGCAGGCAAACCATGTCCAATCAGGTGTGTCTGTGGTAGAAAGTTGATGGTCGACGCAGTTCAGCTGGCCCGCATGTCATGCACACAATGGAAGAGGAGCGGTGGGGCCGAGAGGGATGAGGGGCACGAACAATCCTACCATTCTGTCACTGGCATGTGGGACCAATTAGCATGGGTCCCACCTGTCAGCGAAGGAAAGGCAGGGCAAGGCAGTGATAGCCACGTCAGAGGATCCATGTCCACGTCGGGGGACGTCGTGCCGTGGGTTGGAGCGGCGTCGTGGGAATCGCGTGTGGGTGTGCAGTGGTAGAAACAAGAAACGTGATGGTCGCCGTGGTTCAACTTCCATGGACAAGCTGTCGTGTCTGCTGACACATGTATATCAAAACTAGAGTGTTTATAATTCAAGCACGTGAACAAGTATTATTCTACTAGTTTGGATCCATTGCAACGCACGGGCCAGCACATTGGTAGTAGTAGTGTCCATCTCTATCTCTAGAGGCCTTCCCTCGTTCATCCTTTTCTCTCACAAGATAAACTACTCATACAAATGCATCTTGATGTTCCGTGGAACGCACGAGGATGTTTCCTTGGGGGTCTCTCCAGCGCGGCGTGGCCGTAGTTGCAAGTTGA
>NC_057807.1:253184981-253186886 GCF_018294505.1 Triticum aestivum
CCACCAAAGTCCTCCGTGGTTCCCTTGGAGCCATTCAAGAACAAAGTATTCAAACCAAGGAGACAAGGCCCCGGCAAGAGGAGCTTGCCGGGAAGGCCAACCAAGGCATCTCAAGGAACTTGCCGCGACGCGCCACGCGACCCAGCAAGGCCCGGTGAGCGACAAGCTTCCGGACGCGACAAGACAACGATCTCGGCAAGGCGCTTGCCGCGGCAAGGGACCACTCTGTACCCGCGCTCCAGCACATCCACCAACGTGTCGCCCTGGGGCCTTTCCAGGCGCGCGTGGCAGGAGGCTGTGCAGCCAGCGGTGCACGGTGGCAAGCGACGCTGACAAGATAGCCATCGTGGCAAACGGTGGCGTCCCTGGCGGTCCCTTTCTGCACTGTTTGGGCGACGCAGACAGGCATTTAATGCCTTTGTCCCCTGCCGTCAGGGTTAGGTATGATACATTGTACAGGTAGCTGTACCAACCACAATTCCTTTTCCATTTTTACCCTTATCTACGTTGCCACCTGTCGGTGACCCCTTGAGCATATAAAAGGAGGCCCATGCGTAACGTAGAGGGGGGTTCGAAGGCAGAGAGCACTCACGCTCGGTCTCGTTAGCAACTAGTGTGTACTATAGCATTCAGCGCTCCCGAGCAAGAACTCAATACACTCAGACATGCAGCAGTAGGAGTGTTATCTCTCCGGAGAGCTCCAAAGCTGGGTAAAACCGCTCGTGTGCTTCGCCTCGATCCGCTCTTCGTGCGATCTCCGCCCCCCGCCGAACCGAAAGGGGCTCGGTCCGCCGGTCCCATAGGTGTTCGTGGATCAGCTTCCATGACATCTTTGGCGCACCAAGTAGGGGGATCGAGGTTGTGTGAACCTGATCCGGCGTTCACACGAGCTAGATCTTCATCTTCTTCATCGACATGCCACCGAAGAAGAAGGCTTCGGCGGCAGATGTTCCGTCCACGTCGATCCCACCACCACCAGAGCAAACGGGTGGTGGGGTAGACGCCAGCGGAAGAACGGACATCGATGAGGGAGCCCACGGTGCTGCCAGGTCCAAGGACAAGGCTGCGCAGACCTCGGCATCCGTACATGCACCGCACCCATCTCAGGAGGCGCAGGACCGACAGCGTCATGGTATTCGCAGTACCATATGTTTGTTGGACCAAGATCGAGCTAGTGGGTCTCGGGGTGCTCAAGACCAGCATGCATGCCAACATGCTGGCACGAGCGAGACACGGTCGCCTGGTCGGGATACTGCTCCTTCTAACATAGTTAGAAGTCCGAGCATATCCCGCTCCTCGCGCCGTTCACCACTGCTGCCCACCACTCGAGCAGAAGCTTTGGCGCGAGCCTAACTGCTCCTAGATTACCCTCCAACGGCAGACAAGATCAATGAATGGAGGGCCACCATTCAGAGTCTCATCGGCTTCGCCAACGGCGACACTCCGCGGCAGCCAAGTACATCGCTGCCACGGCAGGACTGCCAGGCACGAGCCGGTGGCGATGAAACCGGTGGGGGTGCAACCACCATGCACTCTCCACCCCGAAGGCCAAGATCACCGACTCGCCGGATCCACCTCGACAGCGACTCCATCGCATCATCGGATCCACGAGCTCGTCGCGATCAGCGCCAAGTTCTTCACGAACGACAGCAAGAAGACGCTCGAACTCGCATTGAGCGCCGAAGAGAAGCGCGACGTCAATCTGACCAGCACGTTGGGCCCTCTATCGACAGGCATGCGCCAGGGGAAGCAGGCGACTTTCCGTACGCGGTAGGTTGCCCTGCGTTCACTCGTGAGCTGCGGCAAGTCCAGTGGCCCAGCAAGAAGAATTTCAAGCCAGATGTACCAGAGAAGTATGACGGCAAGTCGCATCCGTCGGAGTTCCTCAGCATCTACACCATCGCG
>NC_057807.1:253187124-253208817 GCF_018294505.1 Triticum aestivum
CCCGCTGGTGCTCAAGCCCAATGTCAGATCCTGTCTCATGCACTTGCCGGACAACTCCATATCCTCTTGGGCAGACCTATGCCATCAGTTTGTCGGCGCCTTTACAGGCGGCCACAAACCTCATGGCCAAGAGAGTGACCTTCATCTGCTCGCTCAGAAGGAAGGAGAGCCCCAGCGCAAGTACATTCAGAGATTCAGCCGCGTATAGCACAACATCCCAGATGTCCACCCTGCCGCGGTAATCAGCGCGTTCCATCAGAACGTGCGAAACCGCAGGATGCGGGAGGAGATGGCGATGTGCAAGATCAGAGACGTCAGTGAGCTATATTCCCTGGCCGACAAGTGTGCACGTGCTGAGGAAGGGAGGAAACTCCCCGGAGAGAATACAGAAGCAGGAGGATCTGATAGTGAGGATGTCGCCCCGGCAAAGAAAAACCGGCGGTGGAACAACAGGAAGAAGAAAGGCAAAGATGTGCTAGTTGTTGAGTAGTCTGGCAATGGAGGTGGCGCCAAGAAAGCCAAAGCTGGTAGCTCCGGCAAGGACATTGCCGCAGGCACCAACTTCCAGGCTGTGGCGTTCGCCGACAAGCAGGACGGCACCAACAAGCAGTACTGCAAGATCCACCGCACCAAGGGCCATGACCTCCAGAGCTGCAAGAAGGTCGAGCAGCTTGTCAAGCAGCAAAAAGCTGAATACGAGCGACGCGACAAGGAGAAGGCCCAGGAAGGTGCTGGAGGAGCCGGCAAGAAACGCCCCGGCCGAGGAGGACGCCGCGGCAAGGATAAGCAGCGGCAAGGAGACAGACCTCCCCGCGGCCGCGACAAGGATGAAGATGACGATGACGATGAATATATGGATGATGACGAGACTGATGAGCAGGAGTTCCAGAAAGCAACAGAGGTCCTGTGCATTGACGGCAGTGCTTCTCTGCATACTTCACACCGCCAGCTCAAGCGGTGGGTGCAGGAAGTCAATGCGGCAGAACCACCCGTCGAGTCACGCAAGCCTCTGAAATGGTCCAGCACGCCTATCATCTTTGATATTGAGGACCACCCTGATCGCATAACTGCGGTCAGGTGCTTGCCGATGTTGGTTTCACCAACTATCCGCAACCTCAAGGTCACTAAGTTGCTAGTTGACAGCGGGGCCGGCTTGAACCTGATCTCCTCCGCGGTACTCCAAAAACTCCAGATCCCTGATGGCGAACTCGAAGAGATCGGCACATTCCAAGGAATCAATCTGGGAAGGAGCAAGCCGAAGGGAAAGATCACGTTGCTGGTGACATTTGGCAGCGAGTTGAACTTCAGGACTGAGAGGGTCACTTTTGACGTTGTTGACTTTCCATTGCCTTACAATGGGATACTCGGACGTCCAACGCTCGCCAAATTCATGGTAGCCTCTCACTGTGCATACAACATGTTGAAGATGCCAGGCCCGATAAGTGTCATCTCTGTCCCTGGCGACAAGAAGGATGCTCTTATCTGCGCCGACAAGATCTACCGGGAAGCAGCATCCGCAACAGATCACAAATCACTTGCCGTTGAAGCTCCCGGGGCGAAGAAGAAGACCAAGACCGGCAAGAGTTCTGATGCCCACTCCGGCAAGCGCACCTCTTCGGAGTGCTGCGCTACCGTCGAGGATGCACCATCGAGCTCCACCGGCAAGTGTAAGAAGACAATGGCAGCTCCACCAGAGACCAAGAAAGTGTCCGCCAAGGAGGATGGCACTGGTGGTACCTTTACCATCAGTGCCACTCTCGATCCTAAATAGGAAAGCGCGCTCGTTGCTTTCCTGCGGGCGAATGTCGATGTTTTTGCGTGGCAACCGTCTGACATCCCCGGTGTTCCCGGGAAAGTAATCGAGCACCATCTTGCCGTCTGTCCTCATGTGCGGCCCGTCAAGCAGAAAGTCAGGAAGCAGGCAGTGGAGCGCCAAGAATTCATCGCAGAAGAAATCAAGAAATTGGAAGCAGCAGACCTTGTCAGAGGAGTGCTCCATCCTACGTGGTTGGCCAACCCTGTAGTCGTGCGCAAGGCAAACGGGAAATGGAGGCTTTGTATCGACTTTACCGATGTCAATAAAGCTTGTCCCAAAGACCCATTTCCCTTGCCGCGCATCGACCAGATTGTTGACTCCACGGCCGGATGTGACTTGCTTTCATTTCTTGATGCATACTCAGGATACCATCAGATCTTCATGGCAGAAGAGGATGAGGAGAAGACCGCATTCATCACCCCATGTGGCACATACTGTTTTGTACGGATGCCCTTCGGTTTAAAGAATGCTGGTTCAACATTTGCAAGGGTTGTCCATCACGCTTTTGAGCCGCAAATACACGGGAATGTGGAAGCCTACATGGATGACATAGTGGTCAAGAGCAAGGACAAGGCGACTCTGATTCAAGATTTAGACGAAACCTTTGCAAATCTGCGCAAGATCAACCTCAAGCTTAACCCCGAGAAGTGTGTGTTTGGAGTCCCCTCCGGCAAGCTTCTCGGGTTCTTCGTGTCTCAGCGGGTAATTTAAGCCAATCCCGACAAAATCAAGGCCATTGAGCAGATTGAAGCACCAAAACGCGTCAAGGATGTACGAAGACTTGCTGGTTGCGTAGCTGCTCTCAGCAGGTTTATCTCTAGGTCTGCTGAGCGCGCCCTGCCATTTTTCAAAATATTGAAAAAGGCAGGTCCGATGAAATGGACTCCGGAAGCAGAGGTTGCACTGCAGGACTTAAAGAGATACCTGTCCTCCACTCCAACACTTGTCGCACCTAAGCCACAAGAGAAGTTGCTGCTATATATAGAGGCAAAAAATCAAGTGGTTAGTGCTGCGTTAGTAGTAGAGAGGGAGGCGGATGATGAGCCAGCAACCACAGCAGATGCATCCAGCGACAAGCAGGGGACTTCACCGGCAAGCTCTGGTCCCGACAAAGATGGATCTGCGCAGGCGCGTGAGAAGATGCAGAAAAGAATGGTGCAGCGCCCAGTTTACTTTGTTAGTTCCCTTTTGCAGGGGGCTAGGTCAAGGTATTCTGGTGTGCAGAAATTGCTTTCCGGCCTTCTCATGGCCTCGAGAAAGCTGCGCCATTACTTCCAAGCACATGAAATCACAGTCGTCACTCGTTTTCCGCTGAAGAGGATACTGCAAAATCCAGAAGCCACAGGCAATTGTCAAGCTTTGGCCTCAAGTTTGAGAGCACTTCAACTATCCAAAGCAGGGCATTGGCGGAGTTCATAGCAGAATGGACACCAACACAAGATGAAGAAATTCTAGAAACAAGCATCCCCGTCAAGGAAGCAAGCAAAGAGTGGCTGATGTACTTTGATGGTGCCTTCTCGCTGCAAGGCGCCGGTGCGGGCGTGCTACTTGTTGCACCCACCGGAGAGCACCTCAAGTACGTAGTCCAGATGCACTTTCCCAAGGAGCAAGCAACGAACAATACCGCAGAGTATGAAGGTTTGCTTGCCGGTCTCAGGATCGCAGCAGACCTTGGGATCAAGAAGCTCATTGTCAGGGGTGACTCACAACTTGTCGTCCGCCAAGTGAACAAGAATTATCAGAGTCCGTTGATGGAAGCGTATGTTGATGAAGTGAGAAATCTAGAAGAGCACTTTGACGGCCTATAGATGGAACATGTTCCAAGAGCTCAGAACGACATTGCCGATGGCCTGTCGAAGTGCGCCGCACTTAAGTTACCTGTGGAACCAGGGATCTTTGTGCTCAAACTGACTCAACCGTCTGTAACGCCATCAACTAGACAGAGCAAGAAGAGGAAATTGATTTCTGGTGACTATTTTCAGGTAGAGCTCCCTGAAGCCGCCGCCAAGAGGGTCCTCAAGATCAACACCAAGGGTGCTGAGGAGCAGTCTGCTCCAGCAAGCCCTAGGGTTTGTTCCGTCGAAGCAGACACTCCCGAAAGTTTTGCTCCGGCAAGCTTGCGGGGGAATGTCAAGCTCCGGCTGAGCCGCAGGTTCTCGCCGTAGAAGCGGATGTTCCCACAGCAGCGGATGTGCCTTTAGTTCTTGTTGTCAAGCCGCAAGCTCCAGCATGGGCACAGCAAGTTGTCCGTTTCCTTTAGACGGGAGAACTTCCTGAAGAGCAAGAAGAAGCGGAAAGAGTAGCCCGGCAGTCAAGTATGTACCAGTTTGTCGACAACACACTGTACAGAAGAAGACTCAACGGTGTGAAATTGAAGTGTATTCACCGGGAAGACGGACAAAAGCTGTTGGCAGAGATATATGGAGGCATATGTGGTCATCACATTGGTGCAAGAGCACTTGCCGGCAAAGCGTTCCGGCAAGGTTTGTTTTGGCCGACAGCCCTCCAGGATGCAACTGCACAAGTAACCAAGTGTGAAGCGTGCCAGTTCCATTCCAAGTAGATACACCAGCCAGCTCAAGCTCTCCAGACGATCCCTTTATCCTGGCCATTTTCGGTCTGGGGGCTCGACATCCTCGACCCCTTTCCCCGAGCTGTCGGGGGCTTTGAGTACTTGTACGTTGCAATCGACAAGTTCACAAAGTGGCCAGAAGTGGAAGCAGTGAGGAAGGTGATAGCACAGTCAGCAGTCAAGTTCTTCAAGTCGATTGTTTGCCATTTTGGGATCCCTAACAGGATCATCACTGACAACGGCACGCAATTCACGAGCCGCGCCTTCATGCAGTACGTCCAAGATCTTGGCGCCAAGGTCTGCTTCGCTTTTGTTGCTCATCCGAGAAGTAACGGTCAAGCGGAGAGGGCGAATGCTGAAGTGCTGCGCGGGCTCAAGACCAGGACTTTCGACAGGCTGCGCAAGTGCGGAAAGAACTGGATTGAGGAGCTGCCGGTGGTTCTTTGGTCAATCAGGACGATGCCAAATCGAGCCACTGGCCAGACACCTTTCGCTCTAGTCTATGGAGCAGAGGCAGTTCTCCCCACGGAACTCGTATACGGGTCACCTCGAGTGCTCGCTTATGATGAGCTTGAGCAAGAGCAGCTGCGACAAGATGACGCGCTGCTCCTTGAGGAGGACCGTCTTCAGGCTGCTGTACGAGCTGCTCGATACCAGCAAGCTTTGCGCCGCTACCATAGCCGCAAAGTTAATGCCAGAAGTTTCGAGGAAGGCGACCTTGTTCTTCGGTGCGTTCATTCCGCCAAGAATTCCAACAAGTTGACGCCGAAGTGGGAAGGCCCTTACCGGATGAAACAAGTCACTAGGCCTGGCGCTGTCCGCCTTGAGACCGAAGATGGCATTCCGGTGAGCAACTCTTGGAACATTGAGCATCTTCGTAAGTTTTACCCGTAAGGCGCGGGTGCCGGAACCTGTTCTGGCAACCACCTTTTGTACAAGTATTGCCGATGTTGCATGTAATCCTTTGTACAAAGTCGGGCGCAAATCCCGTGCATAAGTAAAGCTCATGTGCTCCGCACATCTTGTCAATTTCATGCTTTCTACTTTGCATATGTTATCTGACACTTTGTGCAGCACCTACCCCCGGTAAGCAATAACGAGCCGTAAGGTTCCATATCTTTATTTTCTCTTCTTTCTCTTTCTCAAAGGAAGGAAGGTTCCCTCGCCCACAAGTTTGCCGGGGGGAAAGGAGAAGATAATGGTGTGGACCGGGTGTCGTTCAAGAAAGTTTCGCCTTGCCGGAAAGCAAATGACAGAAAAGCTAAGTTGCCAAAGTTTGAGCAATCAGTTTTAATTTTTAAGTTATCTTCCTCGAACGACCGTGCTTTGTATGGAAAACCTGTGCGCGGAGGAACCAACTCGTAGCTAGTTGCGCCCTTACTTTGTTTCGAGTCTGCTCAACAACTTAAGTGAGCTGCGACTAGTTGCGACAAGGTTTCTTGTCGGAAGCGGCACCGCCAGCAGGCTGCTGACGTCCCGCACTCAGCGCTCGCGGCCCAGGTGCCTACGCCGACAAGTTCCCTAAAAGCGTAGGGTGAAAACATACAAAGGAAGGAATCAAGTAAAGGAAATAGCATAGCAACCTCTACCCAAAATAGAGTCATATTACAAGATAGCTTGTCACAGCTCTAACAGAAGGTTCTCATAACATGACCAGCAGCGACAAGAAAAAGAGAAAACGGGCGGCCTAATCTACGCGATCGCCCTCAACCCTCTTGATCCCGCTCACCTTGTCCACAATGGGTGCGACAAGGGTCTTGAGCGCTTCCAGATCAGCATCCGGCGGCAGGGTCCTGAGGACGTTGGTGAGGTTGAGGCATGGATTGCGGAAGGCCACCTTCACCAGCACCTTTTGAAGAGCTCCCGCGCAGATCTTGCGCGACTCGTCGGCCAGCTGCTTTGGGATCTTCTCCCGGAGTCGCTGGAGGGCCGTCGCCACGCCTTTGAAGAACAAACTGAGCTTGGCGCTGGGTTGGAGGTGCTCATCGGAGGAGTACCCGAGATCCTCCATCCCCAGCTGTGCCAGCTCCCTGTCAATGGCCACGGCAACATCCACGAGACCCTCGGTCCAATGCTCCACAGTCTCCCTAAAAGCGTTCTGGGCGGCAGCAGCACTCGCCAGCAGCACCTCGTCGGCCTTGATCTTCTCCGTCAAGGCCACCTCCCGCTCCCTGGCGCCGTCCAGCGTCTGAGTCAAAGTAGCCAGCTTCAATTCAAGATCTGCGTTGGAGTCCTTGGCGGCGCTAAGCTCTTTGCTCCTCTCAGCAAGACGACCCTGCAGCTCGCCATGAGCGGCAGCGTCCTTCTCGCGCTCACGCTTGAGCGCGGCAAGTTCCTCGCCGCTCGCCTTGAGATCGGCCTCCAGCTGCGCCATCTTTGTCTCGAGCTCCTTCTTGGCGGCCTCGGCAGCTGCGGCGGCATCCTCTGCTTCCTTGAGAGCCCCGCCAAATGTTTGCTTGCGCGTGGCAAGCTCCTCCTCATGGCTGTCAAGGTTGACCTTGCGCTGCGCCAACACGCCTTCCTGCGCAGATAGCTTCTCGGCAACAAGCCGCTGTTGCTCTTCAACTTCAGGCTTCTCGAGGAGGAAGGCTTTCCGCTCCTCGGCGACTTGCTCCCGCTCCTCTGCCAGGGACCGGAGAGCTTCCTGCCTGAGACCCCGGAGCTCCTCCGCGCGCTTCTCGATATCCACTCCCGCCTTCGCGACAAGCGCTTCTCGGGATACCAGCTTGGCTTGTCGGGCGCGGTAGAGCAACAACAGCTTCCGCAGCAGCCGCTCCTCCTCAGGCTCGTCGCGGCTGCTGCTTGGCGCGTCGACCAGCGTCAGCCCAGCGGTGGCGAGCACCTCTCCGTCCAAGATCTCTCCTTCGACCGGCGCCCTGGAGCTTCACGCCCAGGGGAGCTTGATGAAGATGCCGTCGCCAGCCTTCAAATAGGCGCCGGGCTGGGGCTCTTCGGAGCCTGGCGCTGCAGCAGCGGCGGAGGGATCGGCGGTCGGTGTAGCGCCTGACGCTCCTGCAGCCTCAGGGCCGTCAGTGCGATCGCCAGATCCCTCGCCAGCTTTTGCGGCGGCAGCTTTGGCGGCCTCTTCGCCGGCGGGATCATCAGCGCCGGCTTCTCCTTCGGTGGCAACGGCGTCGTCGGTATTGCTGCACGCGTTCTCCTCGCCGACGACCTCGGTTTCCATCGGCTCCGTGGCAGATGGATCTGACGAATGGAAAAAGGAGAAAAGTCAAGCAAATATCCAAAAAGAAAATCAGAAGAAGAAGAACCCAAGGGAAGTTTTCAAGCAAGCGGATTACCTGTACTAGGATCTGCAGTCGTGGTCTCAACCACCGGAGGGTCGCTGGTGTTGTCCCTTGCCGGAGAACTGTCCCTTGCTGGAGAATTCTCCCTTGCCGGAGAACGCTCCCTTGCCGGGGAATCCTCCCTTGGCGGTGTAGTTGAAGCAGATGGCATTTCGGGAGCGGCTTCCGGGCACTCCTGGTGAGGCTGCTCTGCTCCTACACAAACCAACAGTCAGATATCAGCAAAGAATGAGTACCTATGCGCACCTGACAGCAGGAAGTAAACCATATACTTATGCTGGGGGCTGCGCTGGGGGCTGCTCAGGGGAGTAGTTGCCGGCTCCGGCGGGATGGTCTCGGACACACCCCCTGTTGTCGCGGTGGGTTCTTCCTCGATGACAATCACCGGGACCTTGGTTCTCTTCGCAGCTCTCTGGGCCAGCGTCCTGAAAAGGAATGGGTTCAGAGTGAAGCAAATCAGATACAAGACAAAGCAACAAAATTTAAGAACTACAAGTACAGCAAAGAATCTTACTCTTCTTCTTCCTCGTCGGAGCTGAGCGTGGAAAGATCGAAGTCCGGCGCGCCTCCGATGCGACGAGGCAGAGGAGTAGGTTCCCTAGTCCGCTTGGCAGGAGCAGTAGCGGTGGACCGGGAAGACCCCACTCTAGTTGCCGCAGCGGCGTGGGGCGCTCCCGCGGCAACAGTGCTTGCCGCGGTGGAGCGCGTCGCGCGGTGCGGCGGCTGTTAACCCGTCTGCCGCCCTGCTGCGGCCCCGGCCTTGCGGAGACGCCTTCTTGGTGGAGCTGGGGGCTTCGCTTGCGGCGAGTTGGCTGAAGGTGGGGAGGAGGAGGAGCCGATCTTCAACGAGTCGCTCGCGCCCTCAGCGGGCTCGCTCGACTCAGCTTCAGGCCCGACAAGCTCTTCCTCGCTGGCAAACTCCTCTCGCTCGACAAGGCTTGCCGCCTCTGCTACCTCTACCTCCTCCACGGTGAATCCGAACTCGCCCGCGGCAGCGGCTGCTGCCGCCTCTTCCAGCCTGGTGGCGATGCGCTGCATCTCATTATCGGTGGTGTCGTGGGTGAGGCTCTTCTGTTCATCAGAGCGGACCGTCACTTCTACCAGGCCGTCAAAGAACTCCTGCATGACGTCATCTGCAGGCTCTTGCCAAGTTGGGACAATTCCATGCGAGTCGCACAGCGGCATCATTGCACGGATGCGGTCGAGCGAGGAGTTGTTGCACAGCGGAACGACACCCCTCGGCAACATGAACGCTTCGGGATGTTGATGATCACGCTTGAACAGTTCCAGGAGCATCGCGTCCAGTTCCAGGATGGTGAAGTTGAAGTTGAGGCCCGGGCGCAGCCTCATGATATCCGCCGCATTCTGGAACTCCCAGGCGGGTCTCCTCCTCTCCTGCAGGGGGCGATGCGGTGGCGAAGAAAATCTGCGCCAACGGCGCCTACGGTGAGCCCGGCAAGCCTGAGGCATAGGATCCGGGTGACGGCAATCTTCAGCCTATCATCTTCCGGGGCCACGTTGCTCCAATCGTTGCCGCGCGCTATTGGGGCTTGGCGCTGGGCGGTAAATGGCTGTGGGTTCTCCTCGACAATCCAGCACCATTCTGCTCTCCATTCCTCCCACTTGCTGTGGAGCTCTCCCTCCAGATAAGCTTCCTTCTTGCCAACTCTCGAGATCTAGGCGATTCCGCCGGATAAGGGCTCCCCTCTCTCAACTCGGGGCATAAAGAAATGGCGAAAAAGGGCTACGTTTGGATAGACTCCGACAAAGTTTTCGCAGGGATGTGCGAAAACTGCCATGGTCAGAACAGCATTGGGGGTGAAGTCAAGGAGGCGGAACCCGTAGGTGTTCATGATATCACAGAAAAATTCAGAGAAAGGCGGGCAGAGCCCGCAATAGAAGAACAGCGCGAAGAAAGGGTATCCATTCGGAGCCAGTTCCGAAGCGGAAGCTGGGAGTACCCTCGTACGCGGATGCGCTCGCGTCTCCGTCGACCAGAAAAGGTAGTAGTACTCCCTCAGCTCCTTCGCGGCGAGCTGGGGGGGAGATTGCCCGCTCTTTTTGTAGCGCCACGAGCCGCTGCACCTCGTCCGACTTCACGGCCTTCCCCTTGTCGGCTTTCGGAGCCATAGCGGAGGTGGTGGGGGAGATCGACGGCGTTGGTGATGCTGGTGGCGATGGGGGCGGAGTGCTGCTCTCTTTCAGCTTTGGGAAGAAGGGGGGAGCGGCGGAGATTTTCGAGATTGGAGTAGCAACCGGCGAGATGGGCGAACTACCCCTGTTTCCCCTGCTTATAAAGAGGGAGGGGGTGGGCGTTCCGTCTTTCCGAATAAAGAAACCACCCACGATCTCTCCCACGACGCCGCATTCGACGCGCGCCGTTCGGGGAGGGCACGGTGGATACGGAGTAAGATACGGCATAACCCAGGCCGCACGTGCCCGTGCCCTATTTTGGGCCTGGCCCAACAGCGCTCGGCACCGTGTGTGGCCTAGGCCCGGGGGCTCCTGTCGGTGTACTAGAGTAGGGGTACTCTGGTATCCCGAACTTGTGCACGGGCAGTTGCAGCCCCCCCGTGGCAAGGCTTGCTGGGTGACCGCCAAAGTCCTCCGTGGTTCCCTTGGAGCCATTCAAGAACAAAGTATTCAAGCCAAGGAGACAAGGCCCCGGCAAGAGGAGCTTGCCGGGAAGGCCAACCAAGGCATCTCAAGGAACTTGTCGCGACGCGCCATGCGACCCGGCAAGGCCCGGTGAGCGACAAGCTTCCGGACGCGACAAGACAACAACCGCGACAAGGCGCTTGCCGCAACAAGCGACCACTCTGTACCCGCGCTCCAGCACATCCACCAACGTGTCGCCCTGGGGCCTTTCCAGGCGCGCGTGGCAGGAGGCTGTGCAGCCAGCGGTGCGCGGTGGCAAGGGACGCTGACAAGATAGCCATCGTGGCAAGCGGTGGCGTCCCTGACGGTCCCTTTCTGCACTGTTTGGGCGACGTAGACGGGCATTTAATGCCTTTGTCCCCTGCCGTCAGGGTTAGGTATGATACACTGTACAGGTAGCTGTACCAACCACAATTCCTTTTCCATTTTTACCCTTGTCTACGTTGCCACCTGTCGGTGACCCCTTGAGCATATAAAAGGAGGCCCATGCGTAACGTAGAGGGGGGTTCGAAGGCAGAGAGCACTCACGCTCGGTCTCGTTAGCAACTAGTGTGTACTGTAGCATTCAGCGCTCCCGAGCAAGAACTCAATACACTCAGACATGCAGCAGTAGGAGTGTTATCTCTCCGGAGAGCTCCGAAGCTGGGTAAGACTGCTCGTGTGCTTCGCCTCGATCCGCTCTTCATGCGATCTCCTCCCCCCGCAGAATCGAAAGGGGCTCGGTCCACCGGTCCCATAG
This sequence comes from Triticum aestivum, assembly GCF_018294505.1. Taxonomy (NCBI): domain Eukaryota; kingdom Viridiplantae; phylum Streptophyta; class Magnoliopsida; order Poales; family Poaceae; genus Triticum; species Triticum aestivum. The sequence goes on from NC_057807.1 coordinate 253,198,215, forward strand.
GTGTTCGTGGATCAGCTTCCCCGACACAAGTTGACGCCCCTTGAGATGCCGACGTTGAGGGGCACTCGGATTTCCTCCGATGAGCAGGTAACATGAGTTTGATCACGTAGTAAATGCATTCTAAAGACTACTTCCGTGTCCATTTCCTAATGTTCCCCCTGCCCACTGTTTCACAGGCTAGGCTCGGTGCGAGTGGAGATTGGCTTGCATATGTACGGGAGGGTACCAACATCAATTTGCACACCATTTACAACGGTGACACCGTTCCCGTAGAACCTTTGTACAACATTGGGATCAGCCATGCAACATGCCACCGCATGAATTGGTACGATGGAACCACGGTCAGATTGAATAAGATAGCACGAACCTTGCACATGGCGGTCAAAGGCGGACCATGCTGTCTGCGGCCGATTTTTTGCCGTACGAGTAGGAAGACGATGTGCTCCTTTCTAACCGCATCTTCGCAGTGACAAACCAGGGGACTTATTTTGTATGGGACACATCCTACGATATACTCCCTCTCTCCCAGTTTATTCGTTTTATAAATTTCAAATTCAAATTTAGAGCTCCCCATCACATGTTGAGATTACAATGTCCATTAAATCGTTGCGTGCATGTATAGTAAAGAAACAAATCTCGAGTTTGGCACGAGTTTGTTCTGCGGGAGCACCACAAGCCCTGGCGCAGGAGTTGCATTTCCCTCTCAGGGCCGTCGGGACTGAGCTTCAACGCCTTACTACACCTACCTTTGAGTCAATAACATGTCGACCCGATAGGTGACTGGTCCACATGTAATGCTCCCGAAGGCAGAGGGGCAGTGGGGCCAAGAGGGGTGAGCCGCAGGTCGGGGGGCGTGTGGTTTCATGGGTTCGAGCGGCATCGTGGGAATCGCGGGTGGCTGTGGTAGAAACTTGATGCTCGCCGCATTTTAGGTGGCCCACATGTTATGCACACAAAGGCAGAGGGGTGGTGCGGCCGAGAGGGGTGAGGCACACGTCGGGGGGCGTGGTGCCATGGGTTGGAGAGGCGTCGTGGGAATCGTGAGAAGAAACGTGATGGTCACCGTAGTTGAACTTCCATGGACAAGTTGTCATGTCTATGGACACATGCACTGCATACCGATCACTGGAAGGAGTAGCACAGAAAGCTATATATGCAGATAAATAGTTCCTTATAGTCAAGCGTACCCATGCTACTACTCTGTTCCAAAGACATGCACACCATCAAAATAGTCCATCTATATCAATATACACCAAGAGGGAATAATTTTTTTACAAGAGAGGAAATAGTTCATCCATCCATAATGCCCTCCTGCTGGTGCAGCGTTTTCTTCTTCTTCTTCTTCTTCTTCTTCTTCTTCTTCTTCTTCTTGTTCTCATTCTCTGTGGGAGACGGCTTCGCAACAAGTTCTTTGGACCTTGCAGCTATCTTGAAACTCACACGGGCATCGAGGGCAGCATATTTTGTCCGCTCGTACGTCAAGGGACAATTCTCCCATCCAGACGACCTTAATGTCACCGTCTCATCACCCTTCTGAAGATTTGTACCGAGCACAAAATTTGCTACGTCGAATAGGGATGGTGTCTGTTTAGCACAATCTTCTACGGGAATTTTGATTCTGGTTTGTAGTTCAGCGATGCTTTTCAAATCAAGGTTGTACGGCTCCAGCTTCTGTTTGTCCCCTTTGATGGCTGCCCCACAGAAGTATACGTCCTCCTGAGACAAGAAATCGTGAAGCTCACCTGGTATGGAGGGCGAGTGTATGATGTGGTACACCAAAACATCATCTTCGAGGCACAGCTGAAGGATGGCGGCGCGCTGGATCTTCCCAGGGGCACGCTCTGTGTACTCTGTGTCGAGACCGATGACCCTCGTCTCTACCTTTTTGAGGGAGTTGGATACATTGTTGATCCACTGCCGAACAACCCTTGGGTGGACGGTGACGGTGGCAACTATGCGCATCGAGCCTTCGACGAGGACATGTTGGACGCCAAAAACTTGCATCTCGATCTCTTTCGCCATTTGAAACCGCTGGAACAGAGGGCTATGGTTTGGAGAATTAGGATTAGATGGCTAGTCTAACTGAAGTAGTAGATGATTATTTAAAGAGGTTAAAACAATGTGAACGCAGTGGGGTTTGGATGCAAATGAAGACGAAGGGGAGGTGAAGAAGCCGAGGCGAATCGGTTCCCGATGGAGAAGTAAATGGGAGAAGTGGCCTGCAGGCAGTTGATTAGACGGATAGGTAGACTAAACAAAAAGGCTATGCGGGTAGACTGAGGAGTCATACCTGTTCATGTACGTGCCCATCCTTCCTGATAGGTGGGACCTATGCAAACAGATAAAAAATGTGTCGTAGCTTTTTTTTTGAGCGCGTGAGTGGGAGACACAGCATTCTTTGGTTAAGGAATACTCCCTCCGTTTAGGTGAGTATAAGTCACCTTATGAAAATCAGGTTTTCCCAAAACCTTTAGGCGTGGAGCATTAACTTCCTGCTCGATCCCCTCCCAGCCTCGTTAGCCAGCGTTCTCTTCCTCTGTTGTTGTGTTCTACCTTTCCATTTTTCCTCTTCTCAAGTGTGGAACGATCTGCATGCCATCTTTGATGCACCAGAACGACCACTGCATGCATCGTAGCAGGGCGTTGATTGGGCATGCACGAGAATTTGGTTCTGCTCACAATATGGATGATACCTGAATGATGAAGTGAATAGGCATGCTAGCATGGGAGACCTATTTCCGCTATACAATACTGGAGCACACATGGTCCTACTAGTAGTAGTAGTAGTAGTAGTACAACTGTGGTACACTTGATGGTCAAAATACTATTCATCCGGTCCTCACAGTGAAGTGACAACACCCTGTGCCTGACACTAGTCCAGGCGAGGCGGCGTGTTCGGTTAGCAAAGTCAGCCTCACCCTGTGCACTGTGCAGTCTGTCACCGCCGCTGTACAGCACATTGGTGCCTCGCCTCATCTCACTCTCCGCTCCCATAGCACCACTCCATCTCCATCTCCTTCTCCGTCTCCGTCTCCATCTCACTGTGCCCCCGTGTACCGTCGCCTCACTCGCCTCCCCCAGTACCACTATTCCCTCGCTAGCCGCTCCAGCACCGACATCCTTCTCCCCCGTAAATCAAGCCCCCTTCCAAACTCCACCATGGCCGAATGCGAACCACACAGCATCCATATGAGCTGCGATTGGAGCAATCTCCCCAGTGACATCCTCGACCTCTGTTGTTCGTGTATGGATATGTTGACCGCCCTGCGGCTGGCTGCATGCTTGAGGGACATGCACAAGGCCATCGTCGAAGCGAGGCCTAAGCTTTTCAAGACACCCTGCTTGCTGCTATCTGGTCTTGCGAGATTGGCTCACCATGATACGGAGGCGTGCATGATGCCCCTCGACTTCAATCTGATCTCCATTAGCCGAAACTTCTTTGCAGGTATGTAGTGTGTCGTCGTACATCATTTCCCTCGACATCGATCTGATCACCATTGCCCGAAACTTCTTAGCAGGTATGTACTGGGTCGGCATGAACTTCCACTGGATGGCTGCCTTCAGAGAAGACGGTAAAAAGTTGGTGCTCGTGAACTTCCAGACCTCCCATGAGATTATCCTTCCTCCGTTGGATTATATAGAGTATTACCATCGCGGTCCAAGTCATCTAGATTACTACGTCAGTTGGACAGACCTTGTTTTGCAGAAGATTGTAATCTGCCAAGTGCCCACATGATATGCGAATTACGCAGACTTCAAGCTAATTGCCTTGTTCGACCGCGGACTCGCCTATCTTTACGTCGGTGCCTTCTTTAGCTGGAGACAACTCGGCTCGTAGTGGATCATCGTCAAAGCTGATACACACTTCTATGATGCTATTGAACACAATGGCATCATCTACGCGATCGACAAAGCAGATGGCACCATGTATTGCTGGGATGGCGCGTGTAAGTTGTTTCCGTCTCATGTTAATGATGATGCCATGACATTGTTTGAACTTTTTGTGATGATTGGCATATCCCTGTTTGAGCAGAATTTGAGTAGAACTATGGCAATGTATTAGAGACGCCATAAATCAGATATATTTGGAATGAGTTAATTCATGCGATTGTGACCATGTCATTACATCCAATTTGTACCCTGAATAATCAAACGGTTAGGAATATATGGATATTATCCTTATTTTACAGTGATCTATATACTACTACTAAATATGAGTGTGTATCAATTGCCATGTTAGTTTCCTCATTTTCATGATGTAGAAACATGCACCACACTGTTGGTTTCATCTAACCATACATTAGGGAAGTAAATGTGCATATGGAGAACTCTATATTTGGAAGTAGTGAAATCCTGCAATGCTTACCATGTGTACATACCTATATTCGCCCTTCAGCAATCAATGGCTAGAATAATATCCTCACAAATTTTTTGCCCACAGAACACGAGTATATAACAATGCATGGTCTGTTAGTTACCTTGAAGAATTTGTTTGTGAGGACAGAACATGATTACATAACATGCATGACATGGTAGTTTCCTGTGAAGAATCGATTGCGAGATAACATGAGTATAACCATGCATGGCACTTCTACATTTCCCTGTATTTTCCTCCCAGTTCCAACAGGGACATATCAATGTTGTTTCTTGCATTATCCTACGCATACTCTAAACAATGATGATCTTACATTAAAAATGCCTGCCCTTTTTGATATGATGCAGTGTCCCTACAGTTACTGCCCTTTGTAATCACACCACCTTTGCCAAAAACAAGGAAGCACAACTGGTTCCTCGCTCGATCAGACGACGGCAAAAGACTGATGATCATTCGGACACATGAGATGGAAAAGTTATATTGCAAAAACCCCACTGTATACAAGCACCGTGTAATACGTGAGTATCCAGAGAGCGGTTGTTACATCTATGAGCAGGATACCAGCTTGTTGGGGCCTTTAGGATTTTTTAGTTGGAGGCGGGTAAACAGCCTTGGTTCACACTCTCTGTTTCTCGGACTCAATTATCCGATTAACCAGGAGATCACTGTTGACAAGGACCTTGATGGCAGAGAGGCTCTGTTTGCTATGGAAAATTGTGTCTACACGGCGAGCCCTAGGAGTTCGGGAGCAAACTCCCCTGATTGTCAACTATACAGCCTGCAGCCAAAAGAAGGTGAGAATGACAAAGGCATCCGGATTAACTTTGATCCTTGGATGTCTCAATTACGACAGGCAGTGATGTGGTTCAAGCCTTGAGGTTGATAGGTAATTGGGCTGTTGCATCGAAAGGGTGGAGTACTAGTGTCTCTGGATCACTGGTCGCTGAAGCAGGGCTGCAAATTATGATGGTGTTGGATCATCTCTTCGAATGACTTTGTTGTCTTTGCTGCTGGTTCTAGATGGGTAGTTCTTTCTTTTGTTATGCATATTCCTTGTCATTTGGTCATCCTCCTCTATGTCACTCTTTCTATGTAATAGTTGCTTCTGTTTAGAATGTCATTCTCGTCTGGATCACGAGAGTCTGAGTGCTGCAGATGGGTGTGTTTTGGTGGTGTAGCAAGACTTCTTATGAACTATCATGTCTTGCCGTTTATGTCAGTAGTAGTCACTAGTCAGTGTTTGAATGTTGTATATATCGTTGTTTCGAACTGTTTATCGTGTCGAACTACTGGTGGGCTAAATGAGGGCATCACCATTCTCCAGTGTTCAGAGTATATCTCCTTTTTTCAAGTTATATAATTTGAGCTCACTGTCTTCTCGATGATGTACACTTGTTTGGGCCAGTGAGGTGTCGTTGAATATGGGCCGAGTAGTAACGCAATGCCAAACAGGTCAATTATGACTCTCAGGCCGGGCTCTCAAAAGATCCTAAAAAAAGGCCGGGCTCTCCAAAAAAGAAAGAATAAGGACTCTTAGGCCGACATGTGGGCGCCACCGGTGTTTTCGTGTGCTTGCGTGCCGAGAGCATATTGGCGCGTGCTTGAAATTCATGCTACCTTTTCATCCCCAGTCTCCCGCCCCTCCCCCGCCTCTGGAATCTCGATTCCTACTCCAGTTCCCCCAAATCCCCCTCCTGTACTCCCTGTACTCAAGCGCACTATCATGTCCCCGGTCAATGCGGATCTCCGAGCCGAAGATCCTGAGGTCCGTCCTACCTTCGGTCGCTGCGTGTTGTCGCTCAATAGTGGCATGGCGGCGCTTGACGACCAGTTTGTCGGCAAAGTGCTGATGGTAACCATCAACGGCGACCGACCTCCTGTCTCGCCAGACGACCTTGTCAAAGCTCTTGGCATTGCGCACGGCATCCAAATAAGTGACTTGCTCATCGAAGTCTGTCCGCCACCGGCTGATTTCTTCGTCAGGTTCCGGACAACTTTCGACTGCAGTCGTGTGTTCGAATCTTCCCGGCGTTTGTTCTGCGATGGCGCGCTGGTGAGCTTTGATCGGTGGCACCCAGGACGGGGCTCGGTGCCCTCTAAGCTTGAGTTTTTAACAAAGCTTACCTTCCACGGCATGCCTCGACGTGCTTGGAAAAGTGAGTCCATGAACGAGCTTATCAATGACCTTGGAGGTGAGCTCGTAAGTATGTTTGTTCCTCCAGACGGCTGGGCTCTGACGGTTTTGGCATGGATGAAGAAGTCGTCCACCATACCGAAGGTGATTGGTTTTGAGATACCGGTGCAGGAACCGGGGTTGTACTATTCATCGCCACCAAGGCCGCCGCGGACCATGTTAGGGATGTACCTATATCGAGTGTTCGTGCATGTTGAAGAAGTGGTCAATCCATCAATCGAAGTCCTGCCGCCGTCTTTGGTGCCAGGGTCCGTTGACGACGTCCATTACATGAGTGAACATCAGACTTCCCCCGTGTTGCTCAGAACGATGGATGGCACAGGGCCTACTCCATCGCGCGGCGGAGGCCACTGCTTCTTTGGGAGAAGAGGCAGGGCTGGCTGCCTGGATGTGCTCTAATTTGAGGAAACAACTGAATCTTGTCAGATAGTACTAGTTAAATCCGAGCTATGGGTCTGAAGCACTGATAAGCCAGTACATTTGATTATGACCTATTCTAATTTTGTACCTGAACTTTTTTTAGAAAGGGTTGTACATCAACTTAATGTGCTAGCAGAACTTATTGTGTTGTCTGTCTGTTTTCTTTGCACAACATTCAAGATATTTCCCCGTCATTTATAAAGACGATGAACCATTATGTACGACTTTGTTGGTTTCAACATAGCCCTTCCCGTAGCGATCCACTGCTTCCATCCTGATTGTGCCGCCTGCGTGAAATTTTTGTATACAAGTTCAGTGTGCTATGATGTTCTATATGATTGTGTCAACTATATAAGTTTTTACTGAGCATCAGCAATGCATATGGCTGAAAGATGTATTTACGAGCATCGACCGATGGGTCTCTCTCTCTCTCTATCTCTCTCTCTCACACACACACACACGCGCGCGCGCGCGTGCACACGCACAAGTGGGACCCGTTGAATTATTTATTTGCTCGTGATAGCTTTTAATTAGGTTCCACTGCAATCTAATTTTTTTCTTAAGTTATTAATTGAGCTCAGTGACTTCAAAAAGTTGTACATAAGCCTTGTTTGGGCCTTTCTGGCGTTGCTGAATGTGGGCTGAGTAACCATGTTAGGTTGTACTGTACTACACAGGCCTTTTTTTTCAACATCAGCAATGCAACTGGGCTGACAGGTGTACACAATATCCGGGTCAACTTGTTATCCGCCCCGCTGGGCTGCAAAGTTTCCTAGGAGGTATGCATTAGGCTTAACAAGAAAATGGACTTTAAGAAATAATAAATAGGATGTAATTATAATAACTGGCAATTACTATGCACCAAACACGTACTTAGTTTGAAAAATATATTATTTTTGGAATTTGGAAATTTTAATTTCATTACTTGTTGCGCGCGCAATATTTCGTTGGATTTTAACGTAATACAACTTTATTTTGAAATTATATTTAACCTGACTAGAAATTTCGGATAAAAATATTTCGGATCCCATCAAAATGTGGGAATTTGTTTTGAATTCCGTTTTGAGTGATTGTTTGAAATTATTAATCATTGTCCTAGCTAGAAGTTGGGTTGTACTTTTAACAAACTGTAAATGGGTTGTAGTAAATTCCATTAGAATTAAAAAATGGGATGTACATTCTTACAAATCGCAAATGGGCTATATGTTCTCTGCCAAATCTGAGTTGTGGGCCTACTAAGTTAACGCATACCAAGGGCTTTGTCAACTTAGTCAATATAAACGATTCTAGCTGCAGTGATCGTATGATGTCTATCCAACGGCCGTAGTGCTTCTTCAACCTCTGGTCTTCTTGCTCCAGACGCCCAAAGCAGCGCCGGTTGTGTCGCGTGCTCCTGCCTCCCGTGGCCGGCTGTGATGCCGCGGAGGCCTCACCGCCCCGTACTACTCCCACTGTTGGCCAGGCCATTCCTCTACTCACCCACACCCCCTGTTATTCTGCAGCGACGGCAGCCTCACACCGCAGCCAAACCAGTGAACCCTCGTACTCCTCTCCGCGCGGGCTTCCACTGCTGCGTCTTCCCCGGCTCCGTGTCGTCCCCTTCCTAGGCCTCACCGTCGTCTATACCACCGCCCTGGTGCTCTCGGCGCGGAGTGGTCAACATGGTCAACGACCGACTTCCATCGGAAGAGTACTGTACATGGAGAGGCTGACAGCTGGGTCCAGGCGGCCGCAAGGAAGTGCCTCCTTATTACGCGCAAAATAATTATTCCTGCACCTGACAGCAGGGACCCACCGGACAAGCCACCTTATTTCGCGAAAAAAATGTTTCCCCCCTGACTGCTGGGACCCACCGGACGGGCCAGCGTATTTTGTGAAAAAAACGTTCCCCCCGCTGTCAGCTCGGACCCACCGGAAGTGCCTCCTTATTATGCACAAAAAATGAATACTCCCCCTGCTAGCTGGGACCCACCATGGTGGGAGGCTGACTAGTGGGCCTACTAAGTAGACTGGGGCGGGGGCCTTTGTCAACATTAGTCAATATGAACAATTCTAGCTCCAGTGACCGTACGATGTCCATCCAACGGCCGTAGTGCTTCTTCAACCTGTGGTCTTCTTGCTCCAGCCGCCCAAAGCAGCGCCGGTCGTGTCGCATGCTCCTGCCTCCCGTGGCCGGCTGTGCTGCCGCGGAGGCCTCACCGCCCCCTACTATTCCCATCGCTGGCCAGGCCCTGCGGCGACGGCAGCCTCACACCGCAGCCGAACCAGTGAACCCACGTACTCCTCTCCGCGTGGGATTCCACTGCCGCGTCTTCCCAGGCTCCCCGTCGTCCCCTTCCTAGGCCTCGCCGTCGTCCACCGCCCTGGTGCTCTTGACGCGGCATGGTCAACGTTGTCAAGGAACGACTTCCATCGGATGTGGACTGTACGTGGAGAGGCTGATAATTGGGTCCACGGCCGTAGCAAGGAAGTGCCTCCTTATTACACGGAAAATAATGATTCCTCCACCTGACAGCTGGGACCTACCGGACGGGCCACTGTATTTCCCAGAAAAAACGTTTCCCCCTGACTGGTGGGACCCACCAGCTTCATCTTCGCACACAAGGAAGTGCGTCCGGGCAAAAAAACGATTCGCCCCGCTGACTGCTGGGACCCACCAGCTACACCTTCGCATGCAAGGAAGTGCGTCCGGGCAAAAAAAACCAAAAACAAAACGATTCACCCCCTGACTGCTGGGACCCACCAGCTACATCTTCGCAGGCAAGGAAGTGCCTGACAGTCGGGACCCACCTGGTCGAAGCGTAGATAGCGTTGTCATCCTGGTCGTGAACGTGTACGTACATACTGGTCGATGTAGAGGCGCGCATGTGTCGTAGTAGAGGCGCGCATGTAGCATGTACACGTACGTACAGCGGCCAGGGTGCAAGAAAGAAAATACGGCCATGTATGTGTACATACGGGCGGGGTCCCGAACGCCTACTCGCGCATACGTACATGGCTGGGTCGGAACGGAGAAACAGCGTCGTCGTCGTGTTCATGGGGAGCTAACCAGCTGGGTCGGAACGGAATGCATGGTCATGTTCATCGGGAGGGCTTGGACGGAACAGGTGATGGAAACAAGGCATGGCGTACCGCACAACGGAGGAAACGGCCTTGTGTTCGACCGGCCACATTCGAAACGGGATCCTGTTCATCGGGACGGGTCTGGCGTACGCAAAACGGAGGAAACGGACCTCCTACGGTCGAAATAGGGGTCCTGTTGATCGGGAGGTGTGTGGCGTACCGCAAAATGGAGGAAACGGACCTCCTACGGTCAAAACGGGGGTCCTGTTGATCGGGAGGGGTGTGGCGTACCGCAAAACGGACGAAACGGACTTGTGTTGGAGCGCTACGGTCGAAACGGGGGTCCTGTTCATCGGGAGGGGTGTGATGTACCGCAAAATGGGACTCCATGGGATACTGTTCATCTCCACCGTCAACCTCCTCCAGCCTCCAAGGGCTCCTGTTCATCCAGCCTCCACCCGCGCGCTACTCCGCCGGCTACTATTCAACCACCCCTCCATGGGCACCCCTCCACCGTCTACTGTTCATCCAGCCCTCCACACCACGGGGTC